>NW_010522047.1:24376-73813 GCF_000687285.1 Phaethon lepturus
ACCAGGAGCTGGACACGGGCAATTGTCACCCTTCTGTGAAAAAGGCAAAATAACACCAGCACGGGTGGCCGGACACATGAATCCTGCCATGTCCCTCAGCCTCGGGAGGGCTGCAGCTGAAGCGCTGCGACCGGTTTTGAACACGGCACTTCAAAAAATAGATGGAAGAGTCTACGGGAGAAGCAATGGGATCTAGAAAACATAAAAAAAAGCCTGGACAGGGGCATGGCGATCGCCTTCCACCCTTTTGAAATATTTGAGAACCTGCATCTGTCAGTCAGGATCACCCAGTGAACTATTCACTCATGCTTTACAGAATTAGTGTATGTAAAAAGTTTGTTTTCAGTGGCTTATGCCAGATGAATAAAAGGACAGACTAACTCCAGCAGGATGGCTTTCTAAAGACAACAATCTTACAATGTCAAAATACACTTAACTGGTAAACATCTGACTCCATCTAGCCATTACTTTATCGGAGCATTCTTCTCCAGACAAATCCCAGACACTGTGTCTATTTGCATTAAAAGCTGCTATGTGCTAGTTTTAAAGATTTGTGCACCAGCTCTCCGAGCACATAATGGCAGCTTTATGTGTTATAAAAACAGTTAAGCATGGAGAATTAATGGAAAGATGTCTTTTCTAATGTAATTAGTTCAAATTACTAAATCTGAGCAGAACTGAAATCACTCACTTTATTTTGAAAAGAAAGTTTCAATTAAAAAGAATAAAAGGAACTCCATGTAAATATTTACACCATAGCTTAATTTAATCTTAGCAAAAACAATACCAAATAAATCACTGAAAGGAAACTGGGTTTCATGTTGTACTGTCTTCTTAAGACTGATGGCTCATGTTCAGAAACAATATTACTGAAGAGAAAAAAATCACCGACACTTCCTTTTTTGTCAACAGAAACATTTTTGTTCTCAAAATTAAAACGTAGGGTTTTGAAAACACTGTCTTAAAGAGACCAAATCAAGAGATGGACTTCACTAACAAAATAAACACACCTGATGGTAAGAAATGGGAACGGGCTTCCGAAAAACGATCCACTCCACGATCTCGCTGCACGGAGGAGTAGTCAGAGAACCTGCGTAGCGGTAGTAACTCCCCAGGGATGTCGGCAGAAGGTCCCTCAGCACAAAGGGATCCAGAAAGGTCTCCTTCTCTGCGGAGAAGATTGACAAGCAGAATTACACTTTTTTTACGTGTCTTTAAAACAGACATCACATTGATAGGCAGCCTAACAAGGTGTAATGGCAACAACATATTTTATCATGTATGTAATGAAAGATGAAAACACCCTATCAGGAAGGCTCTGTAAGAGTCGGTGTGTTGATTATTAAAAGAGCAGCCAAAATGCTAGTCAATCCTATACTGAACACGCACGCTCCTATTTTGAATGTGTGCAGGTGCGAAACGCCCTTGTTATCCAACCGGTTTACGTTAGCATAGAAATAACACCGTCCTCAGTGGCTTCGGCGCTCCGTAAATGGCTCTTCAGCTTGACAGCAGTGAGGGTTCGCCAAGACCCAGCGGGGCCACAGCCGGGCCCCAGAGGTCTGGCTTGCTGCTGCCCGAGCGAAGACCATCGCGTAGCGTACCCATCCCGTCCCCACCAGCGGGGGAAAGGGATGCAGGAGCGGGGTCCGTCCCTCTGCGGGTTGCCGAGACGGAGGCGGCAGAGCCACGCTGCTCAGCCAAACTTCTCTGGGAGGTGCCAGGGGACGAGCTGGGGAGCAGGCTGCAGGGCTGCCGGGCACCTCTGAAGCTCAGCGCGGTGCTCGAAGCAGCGTCCAGCCCGTGCTCGCTTGCGACTGCCGGCACCCGGCCGCACAGGCATTGCCGGGGGTGCTGCTCGGGGCGGTCAGCACAGCTCCAGAAATATGTTTCAGAGGTAAAACAGTTGCTTCTTCTCCCTAATCCAAGAAACTCCTTCCCAGGGTCCAACGGGTCTGTGGACAAACTCTTCCCTCTGAGAAGCTCCTTGGACAGCCTGGAATGCAAACCTAAGCACCGAAAGCATTTAGCTTCAGTAACAGTGACAAGCTGGTAATATGGAACATTGCGAAGAAAAATAAATAAATGAAAGGAGGGAACAGCTGCAGGCAAGACAATTTCCCTGCCATCCCCGAGCATTTATCCTCTGCAATTTATGTTGACTCACAGGCCGAAGCTCCTCTCAGCCTGTGCAAAGGTGTTCGCTGCCTCAGGGCATGCTGACATGCGAGGCTGTCCCATACATCTCTACTCCTCACTTCCTATATTCTTCGTGCCTCAAACAAGAGTCCACATTTGGGTAGCAGGAACTCTTCTCCCTCCGCCTCATCAGAGCTGCTAAGCAAGCCCGCTCCCCCCCGCAGCAGAGCGGAGAAGCAGGTAGGCTGGTGATTGACACACATCTTCCGAAGTCAGAAGGAAAAGAAAAAGGATAAAGTCTGCAGAATTCACTTCCACAGCATCCCAGTTTTCCAGAAGTCTTGATCAAAACAAGAGTTGCCTATACCTCTGAGCAGCACTCTGATAATCAGGGGATTTTCTTCCTTCACTGCTGCTGCAAGGTGCAAATACATGATGTGCTTCAGACGTCTTCTATTCTGCACAATATCAACAGGTGCGCAATGTTTTCATAGCCATTGGTGTTCCAAAAGATAAGTAATTCTATTAAAGTCGAAGTATATATTGTGACAGAATACTGCAATCTCTTCATTAACAATTTCTTTCCTTCTAATCCAAGCAGATATCAAGCACTTCTGCATCTCCAAAAAGGAAACAAACAAATTAATAAAAGACATTTTTTCCTCTTCATAGCATACCTCTGGGAAAAAAGTGTGCTTAGATAATAAATAGCAAAATATACACGATTGGCCAAAGTTCAAAGAGATTTTAATCAAGAAATCATAATCACAGCAAAAGGTCGTATTTAATTTGATCGGCTAATTTTTCTGGAGGAAAAATTGGTTAGAAAAACTGCAAACTCAGTGACAGGATTTGCTTTCCTAATGCAGCACACATACATCTTCACAGTGAAGTGACATGGGTTTTCTATTTAAGAAACTGTCTCCCTCTCTCTGGAAGCTGAGCACACAGTGGACTGCTATGAATCTGAAAGAGTATTTGAACATGCAAACATTCTCTTTGCATTAACAGCCGATGACTATATACAAAATAGATGGGAGGTAGAGGCACGTTTTGAAAAGAGCTTTCCTCTTGTATTTAAGAAAAAGTGTTTCAGTTAAAATGAACAATTTAACTACTTTTAACTTTTATAACCTTTTATTTAGAATGATGGAATCACTTAAGATGCTGGATAAACATTCTGTGAGAAACTGAGAATATGGAGTATCCCTTTATCAGAGGATGGCAGGAGAATGAAGCTCATTTTACACTTTCAAGGATTTTTGTGCCATATGCTGACAATATTATATTTTAATAATTAATTGTTCATCAAAGGAAAAGATGAAGAACAGGGATGCTAAATTCAAAGTTATTCAAATTGCAGAAATGAATAATGCATGACTTTTATATTAAATACACACTGTATTAAGTAGTCTACATTTCATCCAACTCTGTCTTTCATTTTTAAACATTTTGAACTACAATATGAATAATCAACCAAGGGAAGCTTATTTAGACAGAGAAATACCTTATTTGAATGCAAACTGGAAGTATCCGACTATGATTAAATTTTGGTTATCAATTAGGGAGGGTTTTTTCCTAAGCATTTGGAAAGTTGTAGTCAGCTGTGAAAAATAATATTTATTGAGGAAAAAGTAGCTTTGCTAATACACAGTTTAAGTGGGGCAGGGTGTACTCGATCTAATTTTTCATGGCTACAAGCAACGCTCTAAGTTTTCATTAATGAATTCCAATGATTAAAACAAAAAAAGTATAAATAATTGGATTAAAATGACTACTAAAATAGATGATAATCAATTGATTATGCTTTAATAACCTAACGCTTTTGAAAACAGATCATTCATTTATATCACTTCTATCTAGATGCATGGTGCAGAGTTTTAGAACTAGTCACAAACAGAAATTCACATGAAGCTTAGAGAAAAAGGGACTTAGAAATTCAGGAGTCTACCTCCCATATTACTTCAAGAGCATATAGAAACAGTAAACGCCATGAGGTATGCTCCTAAGAGCTTGAGACATTGTTTAAAATGGGATTTTGAAGTCATGCCACTTTTAAAATTTCAAACTTAAATCGGTTATTTCGTTGATAAAACTGTAAGGTGAATGATTTGCAAGCTAAGCAACAGCATTCACTGAATATGGTAGAAATATTTTATACACATCTACACTTACATGTATATATGTAATTCCTACTAAATGGGAAAGAACAAGGTTGGAAATAATAACAAACCTTTCTTCACTGTCTTTTATGACCAGCTCCTATTTCCCATTTTCGGTGCTTGGGATGAGCACGAATCATGCCCAGAAGGCTGGGAACAGACTGAGCAGGGTGAGGAGTTTCTAGGAGGGAGAAAGTGGAGAAGGCTGGGAGCTACATGATCTACAAGACAGCGTTTGCTGACAGGTACGAGGAAATAACTGGCAGACAGAAGCAACGAAAACACGTGTTCACCTGCAAACACCTGTGAACCACTGCAACCGATGCTGCAAAACCGATTCACGAGCCACCTACTCGTTCTTACGCATAAACCAGAGCCCCACACCAACGCGGTCTCTTCTGCTGCTCCTTGTCCAACAGCTCCCATCTCAGCACCTGAATGCAGGCGGGCACCCAAGCAGAAAAAGAAACCACCAGGAAATCGCAGTCCCAGAGATGGTGACCCTAACGACAGGCCCTCGAACCGGAGAGCATTCCTCCGGGACCGCAACAATAAACCTGCTGCTGCAGCCGTCGCTCCCAGGCAATGCACCTCAAACATGCGCGGAGGTGCCCCGCTGATGCAGTACAGCTAATTTTATCAACAGTTAACAAACAGCGGTTCTGTGTTTACAGCACCCAGGCTCGTGAAAAAGTGTTCAGTCTAATATTTCCAAAGGAAAAATTAGCAAGTACCACAGATTCATTGTTGACAATTAAGACAATGAATGTGACGTTTAAACTACTGAGCGTTCCACAGCAAAAAAAGAATTAACAGAGCCAGCTGGTAATATATTTGACCTTCTGATACAGCATTCATGTCTACCTCCTATAACAGCAACGTGAAAAGTAACGCCCCGTATATTCTTTGCTTGGGCTGGTAAATCTCCCCACTATATTGCATGGGACCAAGGGCCGTCTTCAGCACAACCCAACCCAAAGGCAGAGCAATTGCAGGCATGCTTTAAAAAGCTGACCGACTCTTTATTTGTCAAGGCATCACCAGTAGGTGTGAACTAATACTGAATTGTGCACAATAGTTTTCCAAGAGGAAAAAGTCAGATCTTAAAACAGATATCAGCAGCGGATCTCCACGAAGCACTGCAGTTTTCACAAGATGATGCCAACAAATATTACATTGCAAGAGCTATCAGTTGAAAGTTTTGAGTTCAAGGACTGAGTTGCTAAAAATATATCCTGTAAACCACTGAATTAGACCTGAATTTTAACCAAATAGCTGTAGAGTAAGAGGCTTCTTGAGATATGCAGGTAAAACAGCACACAACTATCTGTGATCAAAACTCTTTTAAAATCTAACAGGAACTTGGATTGGAGATCAGAAGAAAATAACTACATGCCAAGTCTATTTATATCTCATAGGATGCTTTGGGACTTTCATCATGCTTTTCTGTAAGAAAACAGGAACTTGGCTGCATTGAAAACAGTATCTTAAAATGAGCTTATTTCCAAAATTAACGTATGTGCAATGCCTGATAGGTGGAAATGTTACCCAGCTACACTTTGAATAACTGAAATCTGCAATACCAGTATGAAGAGCTTTGAAAGTCTCCCAAATTTGTTAAACAATGTTACTGCCAATTTCATTTTCACAATGAGCCAAGTCATTCTAAAGCTTCTGCATTCAAACATTTAAAAAGCAAACACACAAAAATAATCAAAAGGACACCATGCTGCACACCCACTGAGCCAGAACTCCCCAGATAAAGCAGGCTGCACACCAGAGCCAAGGACCAGACTCATGGTGGTGATTTTAAGATGAAATTACAAATATTATATGTTACTTTAACTGCTAAGATCAGCAGATGAGTACTTGCTGTGTAAATCCAGCATGAAGAGTAGTTTCTGACAGTCCTCTGTACTCAGGGTAATTCTTGTCATTTATTGTGCAATTATTTTCCTCACTTTTATTTAGCTTTTTAAAAACCAGAGCCTCTGCTGAATAATGTAAGGAACCATAAGGACACAGAAAGCACAGCATGGCGAGGAAGAAGGGAATGAGATAATAACACACTCCTGCAGACTAATTTAATCTAAAACAACCAGTGAGTGGTACAAAAAACAGGAGGAAAGAAAAAAAGGCAAGTCTCCTATGCAAAAAAAAAATTGAATTTGAATATTTCCATGCCAGGTGCAGGTCTCAGGCTTAACTTTTATCACTCCAGTCTCTTAAAACAGCTTAGGAGGAACAGGTTTATCTGGGGATGAAAGGTCTTAATTCTTTAAAGAAGTAAAAAATAATTCTGAATCTTTCATACTTAAGCACTTCTGATGCAAAGCTTGGCAGAGTGGCTGTTGCCATTCTAGACTGGGATGAGGCTTCTCCAGGTTTTGCAAAGCTTAACCTGAGGCAGAGGTACGTGCGGACACAAGGCTGGAGGGACCTAAACTAGGAAATATTGAATGGGCAGCAGTGATAGGAGGAAAGAGAAGCTATGACAAGGAGTTCAGAGGAGAAGCGGATCTCTGGAACAAGCTGGACCCTGGCAGAGGTAGGGTGAAGTGAGGCAGAAGCGGCCAGAGGAGTGCGGGCTGTTCACGTCTGCTCCAGAGGAGCCAGAGCAAAACCGCGTGTTCTCAGACTTCACCACCCCTGTCTTCTCACCAAACATCCTCAAAACCCACCAGCAAAGCGCCCAGCTCCTTCCCCCTGCAGATGCTTTGTTTACATTCAGCATCAACCTTAATTCTTAACTTTTAACAACTGCAATCTTTTTGTTAGTTACAATTAGTTTTTCTGTGCCATGTATTCATCCTGCGTCAGCTCACTGGTCTTTACTCAGCCGTGACCAGCGCTGCTTTCTGCAGAGCAGACAGGTGAAGGACCAGAGATTTCCAACACTTCCATCATTTATTCTTTTAAATGATACAGACCCCTGCAGCTGTGCACAGAGCTGCCCTATATAAAGGTGTGAACTTATCACCTCTGCTCTCATCTTCATTTCCCACTTCCCTCCTCCTCCCCTTTGCTCCACAGCAATCGTGTCCTGGCCCCTTTCACACGGCTACTCTGACTGTGAACACAAGAACAGATCAGAAAACAAAAGAATATATCCAGATCATCCCCAAGGAAAAAGAAATGCTCTTCCAACATTTCCTTCTCAGTGTAACACATCGTGCTGCTCTCCCTTTGATGGCCTTCCTTGTTCCAAATTGGGCTGCTGCTTTCTTCAAAGTTTTACTTTAAAAGACAAGGTCCCACGGTATCACATCTCACCCTCACCCCTCTCCCCCGCCTTTCTTCTCTACAACCCCTGGATATTTGGTGCAGAAAGCAAACAGCTTGTCAGGTGGTGTTATGGTTAAAGTTAAAAACAAAAGACAAAACCTGTCATGCTGCTAATGGTGTTTTCTTGTTATTATGCCTTCTGGTGTGATAGATCCACAGGGTAACTAACACTGTCTGGATTGCTTCCTCTTTAGTGCTGATTTATTTTAACAGGTTATTCACTGCCTTTTTGCCTAGGACAACGGGAGAGACGTGCAACATATTTATTCTCTATCTTTTTTCATTATTAAAGCAATTCTGCTTCCACTGTACTTTGGTACGGTGTCCCCAGCAGCCCTTGAAACTTTGGTGCTCACCACCCATTTGCCTGAACACCTCTTGCCCATCTCGAGGGAGACCCAAGATCACACTCTGCTCCACGCTAAGCTTAAGTTAGGGCATTTTAATAATACAAAGGCAGAAGAAAAAAAGCAAGATTTTTTCCAAAACTCCTTTTTAAATAAACAAAGGCTCCTCTCTTCCCCTTACCCCACTCCACGTTTGCAAACAAGCAACAGATGCCATCGATTCACTTTGTACCTCAGCTTTTGATCTGGCTGCACTTTGATTTTCAGTGCTCACTCTTGACAAGGAAGGGAATAAGAGCCCCATTTTTATGACATTAATAGAGGCTTTTCTGCTGTGGTAATCTATTTGTGCTCTGCTAATAATTTTCTGCTGATCTGTGTAGATGCTTGGTGACAGACACAGAGAACGGGACAGAGTGATAAAACATGGTTTCCATCAGCCTGAAAGATTTTCCAGGGGCCTGGTGTAGCGTGGGCTGCGGCTCCCTCTGACAACCATTTGCCTGCATGGTAAAACAAGACTGCACAGAGCACCCGTGCCCGGGCTGGGAGGGGGCAAATGCTGCGCAGCCTCCAGCACCAGGTGCTGCCCCAGGACTGAGGTCGGGGAAGGAGACTCATTTTAATGCCTTTCAGGCAGCTGGTAAGAACAAGCAAAACGCATCTCTAAGAGGTTTACGTACAAAACGGTACTACAAAGTGCAAGTCAAAGACAGCAGAGGTGGGAAAAAGCAATGTTTCTGGGCAACAGCTC
Source organism: Phaethon lepturus (assembly GCF_000687285.1). Taxonomy (NCBI): domain Eukaryota; kingdom Metazoa; phylum Chordata; class Aves; order Phaethontiformes; family Phaethontidae; genus Phaethon; species Phaethon lepturus. The sequence goes on from NW_010522047.1 coordinate 33,064, forward strand.
CACCCTGCTAGGTGCTCCTCTGAGATCTCGCTGAAGCATGTGGCAGACAAAAGCTTTAGTAGCCATTTTAATGCAAATCAGCTGCATAAAACACAACCTGATATTTCACATTCCCCTATTCCCACAAGGGCACAATCCTTCTCTCCGAGGTCCCGGGAGCCTCCTCAGCCCTTGCACAAAAGCAGCTCCATCCTGCCCCATCACGAGGAAGGATGAGGAGCAGAGAGGGGCTCAGGACAGGGCATCCAGCCGAGCACGTCAGCAGCAAAACAGAGGTAGCACCATGACTGGGCCACGTGCGGTGCAAGTGCAGCCAGGCACTAGTGACTTCATCACCTTACCTAACGATCCAACTTCAGCTACGGATCTGCATCATCCCACCAGCACCAGCATTGCTGGAGACCTTTCCCATCAGCTTTCGTGATGAGAAGAGCATTTGAAGAAGAGCTAAAAAAGACTCCCAGCCGTCAGAGCTGAAAGACACCAGCAAGTCGGCATCAGAAAATTCACATCACACCTGCCCGTACTCCATCCCTTCTGCAGAGAGGGCTGCACGCTCCCAGCTGTCAGTCCCTGGCGGGCTCCGCGGCAGACACACGCTCGTGGCAGGGAAAGCAGGAGTGAGAATAGCAGGCACCTCGCTGGCGGGAGGTGTGACAAATCCTTGGCAGAGCACAAAACCAAAAGCAATTTTAAAATCAGCAACAGGCATCTGACAGCTCTGAAAAGAGCCTTCTTGGCGTTCGTGTGCCTTTACAATGCTCTGCGAGGGTGGATGCGGGAGTTGGGGAGCGTTGACGTGATAGGAACGTACTGTTCGGCAGGAAGATGCGGGGCAAATCTGAAAGCATTATAATTGATCCAAACATTGTTAGGCTCTTTGGTACTTCACTGGTTTTTCTTCCAGCTAAGAAACTTTATATGGGTGCTCATGTAAAATTAAGCTTAATGTGGCATTAAGATTCTATAAAATTATGCTTGGAGATGAGGAAACAAAGTGAACTCTGAGTAGCAACTAAGCCTGTATTGATTTTTATGCGTGCATTCCTCTATCATTGTTACTAAGCTGGTGACACTGTGAAGGGCACAATTATTTATGTTCCATCAAATTAGTGAGTAATTCAAATCCCTGACGAAATCTCAAGCAAAAATTGCTTTCACTTCCACAGAAAGTCCTTCTGACACTTAAATTGTTCACTTACCCCCGGAAGGGCACTGTAACAATACGAGAACTTCACAGAAAAATCAAAAAGTTATGCAAGAAAAATGAAAAACCAGCTCACCACTCATCAGTACCACCGCTACAAATGGTAGGGACCCTCTAACTGAGTGTCACTGGAGCTGTCATCATCACGGGGACAGGCCAGCGTGGGTGCTCTATATTGCGTGGTGCAGTGTGGAGTCCCCATACAGGACCAGGCTTTCTAGTTCCAGCACAAGGCAAATGAAGAAATGAGGATGAGTGTTTGTGTGGGTGTGTAATTTCCTCTTTGAAAACTGCATGACTGCGAGGACAGAGTGACCTTCCAGCCCAGCTCAGCAAGGATGATCTGCCGGTTGGAGGGAGACAGATACGGAAAACCAAGGAAATCTTACTGAAATAGGCATGTTGAGGTGAGGCACATGGGAGGAGCAAAGCTGAGGGGCTGGTGATCTCTCCAGCCAACAGAGGATATACGAACAGGGTCTAATTTAAAAGCAAGGTGGTAATCTCAACATTCATATGTATGCTTGATTTCTACATCATAGGCACGTGCCTCTGTATTGTGATGACCACCTAAAACCAACATGGGCATGGAAATGCTATAAAATTCAATGAAACTTAAGGTTTCAGTTTTGCCTTTCTCCGGCTTCTTTTGTTGGACCCCTGCTTGATCCAACCACTCTATCCATAAACCACAAGAGTTTTCCACTGTGTTTCAGCCAGAAGTCTGTGTTGCCTTAGGGTCCCAGCTGAACACTGTCAAATCAAAGGCAGGAAGAACCTTTTCAGATAAATTCATAAAAATGTGCTCATGCAAGATGTAAGTAAATTGCATCAAGAAAAGAAACGAGGGTGTCTGGAATAAAAGCTCACATCTTTACTATCATGCTATATAATAACGTTAAAAGAGAGATACGATATGAGAATTCATCGCTGAAGCGCTCCATCAATATTTAAGTTAAAGAGAACAATTCCTTTGAACAACTACTTTGTAGGAGGAAATTCCCTTACTCTAGCCACCAAAAGAGCCTTAGAAAAGGCCTTTAATCAAGGCCTTTGAAACAGGAAGGAAAGGAAGATTTTCCTCTTTTTCTTCCTTAATGTTTTGAAAAGGAAACAAGCTATTGAAATATATCAAGCGATTTCCTTTACTTGAAACACTAGCGGCCTTCTGTGCATTGTGAGCAAAACAAAAATAAACACCTTTTATCCACCCAGATTTTGCTGTGGGTCGGCAGCACCAAGACGGACTAATCATTATGTGGCCGGGGAATCACAGCCTTGGGACCGTGTCACATCCTACCCAAACAATTATTTTGGGGAATGGAATAATACTCTTCGGAGACAGCGGTATGATTATCCACTAGTGGCTATTGCAGCTGTAGCAGCGAGGAGCAAGAGAGGGAGCAGAAACAACCTGATGAGATGGCTAAAACACTGTCATGCTTGCAGGGGGTAGAGAGTCTTGAAATAGAAGGCAGGTAGAAAACAAAGGTAAAAAGAGATCCTGGTCCAGGTAAACGGCAGCTTGACTTCCGTGTCAAATTACACAGCCACTGAAAAATCCTTGCGGCCCAACTCCTCCTCACTTTATTTTTGTTAGCCTGTTTTGTTACCCAGTGGGAGCTAGATAATAACATCTATTTTTGTGGAAAACAACACAGTTTTTCAGCTCAGTGTGTTGTTTTTATTTCACAGCAGAATACGGCTATTTATAAACAGGAAAACCTATGGAAAATTCTCTAAATGAAGGACTTTATAGTATGTTATCATTTAACCCCTATTTTTCACTTTCTTTGGATGTATTGGTGTTCCCAGTTGCAATGTTAAATGACTCTGAAAGTAGAGCAAATAATCCAAAATCCTATTTGTTTTAATCTAACACTGTCAACTAGTTTTAGGTTTGCAGTCAAGAGGAAAGAAAATGTTTGTTAAGCTCTACAGCACTAGCTAATGTCTAAAGACAATCCTCAGAAAAGGTGCAAAGATGTTTTATCACAGCACTATAGATGGGATGGAGATTTATTACAGCACCTAGCACCATTCCAGCAGATGCCTTTTGAATTACAATGAGATTATTAAAACTTTACAAATCATTATATTAAAACCTGACAAGAGTACTTTGGGAACTCGAGCATCTTGATGTCATTGCTAATGATGCATTACCCGTGATCAAGTTTCAGGAAATTCCTAAGTAAAAACTGGTTATAAAAGTATAAAATATATTAATATTTATTTCAGTACCTGCTATAAGTTCAAGGATAATAGGTTTATATGCATCAGAACAGCCGAATGATCGTATTTATGTCAGCATTAGAAAGATGTTCATCTGCTGCAAAGTTTAATTAATTTTCACAGATAGTTAATTTTCTGTTTCATTATCAGCTCCCTAAATTTGAAAGACAAATAATGTATAAACAAACAGAAACTTCAGAGAGGAGTATTTTTAGAGCAAACAGAAGATGAATAGCAAGAGTGAAGCATCAACGCTGCCTTCGAAGTACTAATATGAATGATATATTGTAGTAGGTTTTGATTGATAACTTACGCATTCTAGAGCACTGACTGAAAAGAAACAAATTGTTTACTGTTAACCCCAACCCATTTTCAGGTAACAAATGACTCTGATCTTTACCAATCAAATAATGGCTGTGATGCCCTTAAACATCAGTGAATGAGGAACGTGCAGGCTCACCGCGTCCTTCTAGGGGTGACCTGATCCCTTAAGGACAATATTCCTGCCCTTCTTCCCTTCCCGGCAAGAAGAAAGTTTAAGCAGCTACTTACCGTGATGTACGACGCCCTTCAACCCATGGATAATGGGATCCAGTGCTGGATTGTCCCTCTGACTGACCTACATGCAAAGGATACAGGATTGGTTACACCTATTCTGGCATCAGGCAGAACAGTCTCAGTTTAATCTTCTAAAGAGAAAAAGAAAAGATGTTATCTACCAAGCTGCTTATTCTCACATTTACAATGGCTCTTCACCAAATGCCAAAGATACATGGCGTAATAAAATAAAGGAAGGTTAAATCAAAGGAAAGCGTCCTCTGAATTCATTAAAACATTAGCCATATTACCACCCCAGCAAAGTCTAAAAACAGAGAGCTGATTTTTCTTCATCTAATTCTGCTTTCACAGAGGAAAACTGTGATAACTGAAGTCATCTCAGACCAGTCCATCCCTTACTCATATGGAAATAAATCTGGTGCTGCCACTAAAATCAGTGAAACCGGACCCCTTTCAGCCATAACGGAATCAGGCCTTGACATTTCTTTGCTATTCATATTATCATATTATTTAATTTAGTGCCATTTGTACAAGGGAGAGGGAAAAAAGCTTTGTGAGGGGATCTGGAAGAAATTTCTGACTTTTGACAATGCAATTGACTGTACTGCCAGACCCAAAGCTGGTATCCTGCAGTATTTCTTCCATTACCCAGCAATCACCCGTGTCCTCTGCAACGGTGAGACCCAACACCAGAGCGAGGAGAGGAAGGCAGCAAGAAGGATTAACCCTGTTGAGCTCCACAACTTCCAAATTAAACCCATCACTTCAGTCACTTGTAACACAGCCAAGGAATTTACAACCAATAATGCAATTTTTTTTTTAACCTTTTACCTCTTTAGAGGTATTGAAGGAATAACTCACAATTTCTGTGAACATGTTCGATTATTTAAGATAGTTGCTAATTTACTTTTGGGAAATAAATACTGGCATGTATCTCAGTCATGTGGTATCATTTTGGTTTGGTTTTGGTTTTTTTGTTCTTTTTTTGGTTTTGTGTTTTTTGGGGTTTTGTTTGTTTTTTGTTGCCACCAGTCAGTGTCAGAAGCCTGAAGAGCATTGATCAGCTTTGCACAGACTGTTCCCAATGGGCCAAACACATCAAATGCAAAAGAGCTCCTGTGTACTTTGCTGCCTACCCATGATCTCAATATCATGAAGAAAAACAGAGTTTAATCACTTTATGTCCATGTATTAACATATGAGGAAAGGAGTGGAGACAAAAGAAATCCCAGAGAGCACCTTGTGCCCAGCGGGGAACATGCGCGAAGCGCAGAACCGGCTTGGAGCGCAGTCTTAAGAAGAGGACGTCATTGACTGCAGCCATACAAAAAATGCATTATTGTATAAAAAATCACAAATTTTAATGGCCTGGGGGGAACACTGGAATCCACTGCCCAAGTTTCAGAAGCACAAGCACGTCTCTTCTCATCCTTCCCCCCCGACTAATGAGGAACCTTAGAAACCTCAAAATCTTCTTAGCCAAGTGCATTGAAAAAAACAACAACAAACCACCTTTCTTTTTTCTGTTTATTTGGCCTTTGAACTACTCTGCTGTGTTCAGGACACATTTTTGTGCTCTTGTCTAGAGACAAAATGGTTTGTTTTGGTGTTTTAAATGGAAATTGAAGATCCTTTTCTCATCACAGTACTCCAGAACTTGCAACGATCAGGTAGGGCAAGACATGCAATAGAATTATGAAAGTAGCAATAGCGGCTTTGAAATATATACAGCTTAGATTTTACTGGCAATTATATTATTAGCCCTGAAGGCTGTAAACTCTTTGAAGCATGAACTTTTATATGCCCAAAGGGGTGTTCTGTACACTTTGGATTCTGTATAAATAATAATCACAGTACACTGAATCCCATGACCCACTTTGTAGGTTCTGTCTGGCTTCTGGCGAATCAACAGTAAACATTACAAAATGCAGAACTGTTGCAAGACACATTCCTGCATCTTTTCAATTTATTCAGGCTTCTCCATGCCACGGCTACCACTAAAAAAAAAAAACAAACCCACCACATGAAAAAAAGTACCAGCAATTTAGTATGAGACTGTAAGGAAAACTTCCACTGGACTTGAACAATGTTTTATTTATTGCTGCTTAACCGTAAGTTGTAAAGAGTTTTATTTTGTTTGCTTTGTTTTTTTTTCTGGTGACAGCTGCAATCAGTTTGAAGAAAGCAATAGATGGAAAGAATCCTAAAGGTTAAAACTCTTCCTTTTGGGATTTTCTGTCAAAGTAGATCAATTCTTAACCTCAGCCTTGGCAGTGCCCCTTTAGTCTGCTGAGGTGGTATGCCTATATAGATCCAGCTACGCAATCTGCTTGATAGCGTATTCTGCAAACATGCTGTATTCTTCAATAGCATGAAATCAACGGTCACGTTATTTCTGGGGGAGCTAGAAAGCAAATGCTCCATGCATCTGTAAGCACGTTTTATCTGAGGGTATGGGGAGTGGATCTCATGTTTCTTTAAAAATCACATGCAAGCAAGTACTATTTGTGGAGATGTCAGTTCAGACATCTATGGGATATAGTCTTATTTTCCTTCCAGATGTTTTTCCTCTTTTTCCCTTATGCTCACACACTGCTCTCCCACACCTCACTACAGCAGTTTCAGGATCTTGGCAAGACCAGTAGAAAAGTGCCCAAAAGTCTTCTCATTTTGTGGAATGGTTCAGGCTTCAGGGCAAAACTTTTCTTACTTTCATCTTTTTTTCTTCAAGTTCTTAAAAAACCCAACAAACCACCACCTTGAATTTCTTATCTGTCTTTCTGCACGTCTCTGTATCCTTTTTCTGCCTGTGTTCATAGAGAAAAAGAGGCTTCTGAAACCCAAAATGTCAAGTTCTATCCCCATTGCTGTACGTCTCTGTTTTAACTGGCCTGGAGCTACCATGCTGGTTGAGATCAGAGATTCACTCATACGAGAATCCTGTCTCTGACAACAGCTGATACTTAAAAGATAAGAAGGGCAAAAAAAGCAGAAGAAAAAAAAGGACAAAAATCCTAGAAGAAATGTCCTTCTGACCTCCTTTATGATTCCATGTCATGAAGCTTGAGCTTCTATCCTTCTACAAACTGTTTTTATCTTTCTCTGTTATATAATCTGTATTTCAGCAGTGTATTTCTCATTATTTTATGAATATATCCTGAAGGAAAACCGTACTGAATTCTTCAGATTGGCTTTACATGCCACATTTCTCATGATGCCTTGGCTGCAGAGTTAGAGAAAGACCATACATCTGTAACTGGGTCTCTTAGGCACTTAGGCTTCACCCAACACGTGCCTGCCAAAGCTGAGCAAAGCTTTTCTCTTCCTGTGAGAGAAGAGCAATGAGTTTCCCCCTTCCTCTGTCAAGAGGCTAACACAGAAGAAACATCACGAATGAAAATTTCTCAAGCACAAGAATTTCACGCACAAACACAAACCTGCTATGCACGAGTGCTCTGTACAGCAAGTATTAGTGGGACAGATGGAAAACCATCCTGAAATTGCCCTAAAATATCCACAGCACCACTACTACAAAATGTTGTTTCCAGAACAAGATGCTTTTGCTCAAGACTGACTAACGCTCTATAGGTCTGCAGTAAACAGGATAAATAATGCTTGCGTGCATCACTTATAATTGAAAAATGCCTGTAATCCCCTTCAGCAGAAATAAATAGGTAACTATCAAGCTAAGCGCAAGGGAAAAATAAACAGAGAGGTATCATTAAGCAGTTTCCTGTGCTAACAGAGCTCTCACCATAGGGTAAATATGGGATGAACATGACATGAAGAAGCAAAATCTCTTTGTTTATCATATCCTTTGGGTGCCTTCGATACCTGGTACACATGCCATTCTGAGCAGAACGAATGGCTTGACATTAATGCAATGAATAAAACAAGCATTTGCAATGCAGGAAAACGTTAATACGCAAGTGACCCGTTCTGCAGTCATAAAACAGGGATGTTCTTCAAGTGAAGTCATGGTGGAAATCATTACCCTAGACAGGCTGCATTTACTTACAGCTCCGGTATCTAATGCAGGAGCTGAGAAATGATTCATTCCTCAGTGAACAGCAAGGTGGATCAGTCATGAACTCTATTGACAACAGCATTAACACCTTTCAGCAGCACAACCTGTTGTCCCCTTGCTGAAAGTGCTGTTCCTACAGCCTTACCCTCAGAGTCACCAGGGTAGGAGGCAGGCCAGGGAGATAAGCACCTTCTCAGGATAATGTTATTAATACTCCAAAGAGGAAAGTTCTAGAGAAGGAGCAGAGCAGGAGTGTGACGAGAGGATAGACAGCACCACAGCCAGGCTGTTCTTGCTAGTATGGGCACCAAGCCACAACATGTAAAGATAGACTTTACTGGGCAAGATACTACTCTACAGAAAGCCCCTGTGTTACAGCAGTACTAAGCTCAGCATGTCCTAATGAGCTAAAAACCCTCAATCGGTTCTCATTCTCTATCGTTCATTGTACATTAAATAGCTGAAGCTCTCTGTTCATCTGATTACTTTACATGACAAACTCAGAACCTCCTGAAGTCCCTGATTTTACAAAAATCAGCAGCATTGTAAAGTGTTAAAATTTATACGACATGCTATAGAACTTAAACCATATACTGAAGTCATATAAGTAACCCATGAGCTGTCTTTCTGCTGGAAACAGAAAAAAAAGTCTTAGGCAAAAATTTTGACCTTATGACGCTTACTTTAGGAACGGTAACAAATAAAACCAGAAAAACAGGGGAAGCCCCAAATACACACTGAGGCAGTTAGAGAGGTCACAGAGCAACACCAGACCTTACCTCTGAGACCCTTGCCCAAAGGGCCAGACTCCCCCCATTGCCCATCACTCTGGGAAGCCTCTCCAAAAGCCAGGCTAGCCTCCCACCAACCAACATGAGAAGGGCTGGGGGAAGCACCACGAGGCTCTCTTAACAATCACTGGTACCAGTCACCTTGTGAAAAGTAGGTGAATATTAATAGCTTAAACAGCTCACGAGTCGGGAATACACTTTCCTTTTAAAAATCTGTCTAAACGGAACTGTTGTATTGGAGAAAAGGATGTAAAGAAAAAAGAACAGAAGAAAAAACACCTATTCGGAGTGATACAAAATACAAATTGCTCTCTCATTTCTACCTTAAAAAAATCTGGCATTTAAACTTATTAAACTGTCATAAATTTGCAGCAACTGCTTTCAAGCTCATTAAATGGGCTCACAGACAGTATTGCAAAGCATCTCAAAACGAAAGAGAATGCCACAGTCGGCTATATTGAAAGGCGAAATGACATGCATTTTGTGCTAGTCAGAGGAAAATGAATGGCAACAATTTTGTGATACAGTACCTGAGCCTTTCCCCTCCGAATAGTGATATAATTTACTTTTCTCTCCCACTGCAACATTTGGCCCTTGACTTGGAAACTAAATCTTCAATCTATCAAGCCTTACCCATCTGCTAAGTAAAATGGCCAAGACAATCTGCATGCCTTGAATTCGATATAGCCAGCTGCTCCCAGAGTGCTGTGGCATTAACATCCAGAGACCATCCTCTTGTGCTGTAAAGGACGGTGTCTGCCAAGGATGAATGACTACATACTTAACCGTGGCAGCTGAAGCCAGTGACAATGGCTGACACAGAGAGATGCCAATGTGTCAAATTCTACTTTCAATTACAACGGTGAAAGTCAGGGGCAATATTCCCCCAACCATGTGCCTTCAGCTCCCATCCAGCTTGCGGTTAAGATTTACAGCTCACCAGCCAAATACTCAAGTCTCCAAACACACTGTACAAACAACTAAGAAGAAAAAGAAAACTATTATAAATTAACTAGGTTGCAGAGATTAAATTGTCCTGTAGGGTTTCAGGACAATCAACATGGTTAAACTATTTATTCTCTTATCAGCTCAGTTGTGTTGGACAGATGCCAGCCCTCAACCTCTTTGGGAAAGGACCTGATTTTCACCGTTTTAGGACAGAAATGAGAAGAATCCCATTAATGCGAACATTATGCCACACAATACGTATTTTAACATCACAGCAACAGGATTTCAAAGAACCCACGATAATCACAGTCAAAAGAAACATACTTTTCTCAGCAAAGGAAAAGTACTTGGCATATTGCTTGTGAAACTCCTCAAATTTCTGTCTTCGGGGCCAAATTATTTCAGAGCTAGCTAACAGCTAGCAGGTCCTACTCCTAACCCTTCTGAATGATGATGCTTTAACCCTGCATTGGTCTGCAGCACTGAGAAAGGATACACATCCTGGCTTTGTGGTATGCACCCTTTTGGTCTGCACAAAGTCCATTGTCTCACCTCTCTCTTCTCTCCCTTTTGAAGTCCACATTGTAAAAGCTGGTTGTGAATAAATATCTCATTTCTTAAAGATTTCTGAATAAAAGGAAGTGAAAGATTTCAGCCAGATCTGGAATGTGGATGAACAGATATGAACAGTTTACATATGCTTTGCTTTGAAATATAGTAGGAAACATTTATTTGGACCTTTTCAGAAGTGATGGGTGAGAAGGGATACTACAGCACACTGAGCTATCTGTGAAGGCAAGAAAATGCCTACAGAGCTCCCCGCACAATGATAAGCTAGATTTGGTGCTCGAAGTTTTTCACCTTCACAAGCACTAAATGATCCAAGAATGATATATTCCTGCTCCTCCACAGATGATATTTTCTTCCATCTCCCCCATACATGCTATAATTGCCCATCTCCCGTATGAGTCGATGCAAAAGGACAAATCTGCCCAAGAGTCTGCAGCCTGACAGAGGTGAGCTGGGAGATAGAAAGCATTTGCCATGTAATGAATGGACTGCCCAAAGTAAGTATCCTGCAGAATATATTTGTAAAGGGAAAACAAGAAATGGAAACAGCCCCCTTAATACTTCAAGTTGCTTCTCATGTGTAAAATCAAAGAGAATAACAGGTACGCAGGCAAGATGTGACACTGAACCTTATGCTGGCACACGCACTATTTCACACAGATGCTGTCATGACCTTTGATTTTTTAAAAATGTGCATTACAGCTGAGTTCGCCTTTGCCTACGGCAACCGGTTTCAGGTTCAGTGATTGGAAGGCAAATTCTGTTGAGTTAAATCTGGGTTTTGGCCTTCAGGTGTTAATAATCTTGCTATGAATGAAAAGATACTGAAGTCACAGAGGTGCATACGCTGGTGGCGGGGATGTTCCTAGATGTCTCATTCACTATGTTGTTTGAAAAGGGGGGGGGGGAAGTTAATGAGTCTTCCAATGATTATTTTAAATAGAGTAATGGGTGTGCATTGATCCTTCTAGCTAATTCCACTTTGAATAATATATCATTCTGACTGAAAGCTTGCTAGTGATGTATTAACTTCATATTTCATCACAGCTTTGGAGGGTATCTACAGTGAGATATTAACTGGCAGTGCCAAAGAGGAAGCTGCAGTTTTCCCTTTTTTTCTCTTTTAAGTCCAAAATGGTTTTAAAAGCTATTGAACTGACTTTGGGGTCAGGTGTTCTGGCTGCCCCTCCTCTTTGGTTGAGTGCAATGCAGCTGCTTGCAACCACAGCTCCTCTCAGCCTTACCTCACTCCTCCTCTGCTTCGTGCGGCTGCCTCTGGACCCGCGTTAGTTACAGACATCCTGGGACAAGGGTGGGACAAACTAGGTTATAGATCAGCAAATTCCACTTTTAATATGTCCAGTAGGGATGCTTGGAAATACCAGAAGCACAAATAGTCAATCTTACACCAAAGGCTGGCTGAAATATCAGTGTCATAAAAAGAGCAAAGGGCCAGCACAGGCTACCCCAGACGTACGTACAACAGAATTTGCACCAGCACGTTGCAAGGCAACATGCTAGTATAAGAGACTGTCTCAAAAAAAGTAGAGTTAAGTACTGCTTAATAACTCAGCTCAGAGTACGTTGTGTTTGTGCACACTGAGTTTCTTTGTTAGTGGACAGAAACATTGATCGTGCTTTGTACACGTGCTGGCAGCTGACTGATCAGCTCCCCAGGCTGAGGAAGACTTCGCAGCCTCCCCCCGCAGCATTACTTCCATTCGCTATCACAAGATTTGCAACCACCAGGATGGTAAGAAACAGCCAGCAAGGTATTTTCCTTTCTTTTTGTAAGCCACTCATTTGCCCAAACTTTGACTCACTCCATTGATAAGGTATGCATTAATTTTCCTGAAGCATTCTTGCACTTTGAAAGCATGATGCAGCTATTTTACTGCAAGTGAATAGCATGTTCAATTAGCAAATTATTGAAAGATCTCAATAAGCATATATCTGAGGAAAAACAAAAGATATCTGCAGCCCAAAAGCACAATCTGATTAGCAGCAATAGAATATCTAAGATAGAAAGCTCTGTAAAAAACAAAAATGTAATTGCAACACAGAGGAGAGACAGCTTCAGTGGCAGATTCTCAAAGCTGGGAAAGCTTGATTGATAGACTGTACCATCTGCAGCTGCGCAAAAAAGGGCTAGAGTAGCTGCAAGTTTATTTAAAGCAATTTTGGTGCACCGAGCCTACTTGTTCTCCTTTGAGAAAATAATATGATTTCTTCATAGAGCATGTAGTCTACTTATTTAAGCAGCAGTGTGCAAGATCTCTCAATCCTACCAGTAGTTCAGCTGGAAAAATGACACACCAGGGGGTAACATTTTATCGGGATGGAGGCTATTTTATAAAAACTGCCGTCAGTTATAAACTGTTCTCACCATCTGAGTTTAAAAAATAGAAAAAAAGAAAAAGGGAGTTGGGTCTCTTTTAGAGTTTCCACAACCTGACCAATTTATGGGTGTTTAGGTAAAAATAACCATTTTGACCTAAGTAGGGAGGAAAATGGAATGGTATAAAGAAAAAAAATGTAATGAGCACTACAGCCAGATCATCCCACAGCACCCACTCTTTGATATGCAGCTTCACACATTTGGAGAGGCTGAACTCAAAACTGTGAAACCAAGAATGGAAGTTAGCTTTCATTTTCTTCTGCTCCTGGCTTGAATTTGGTACAAACGTGTGCAACTGAGAAAAAAATATCTTTAGCTTTTTTTTTTTTTTTTTTTTTTCTAATAAAACAATGAAATCTGGTGGCTAAACAGGAAAATAAAACATGCTGGGCAAAACGAAAAGGGTGGAAGGGAACAGCTCAGTTGGGCATCTGTAACCCCAGCATTCTGCAGTTTTGTAATATAATTGCTCCAGCTAAGCTTGCCTAGGATGCAGCAGAGATTTCCAGCCTTATTCCTCTCTTCCCGTCAACACAAAGGATTTTGGTGAGAGAGGTCACAACAATCACCCCTTTAAAAGAAGAAAAGGAGTCGCCTCATCTTCCCGACATCCTTCATTCATTCTGCATGAAAAGTCCTCATTTTTTTCCTCTCCCAGCTTTGCCCTTGGCTCACTTCCCCACAACAGCAGCGGCTCCCTCCAGCCCGCCAGTACAAGATGACTCAAACCGGCACCTATGAGTCACAAACACAAAGGATGCAGAAATGTCAATTAAGTTACACAGCCGCTTCCCCAATGACAACCACACCTCAGTTCACAATTAAATTAGAAATCCAGTGAAAACAAATTGTTGTAGGGCAGATTTTTTTTAATCTCCTGCTTTGAAACAGCAAACTCCAACGTAGTTTGCTTGCCGTTCCTTTTACCTCATTTTAAGGAGGTTGGTGTGAACTGATCTACTGAAACTGCTGCAGGAGGTTTTGCTACAGCAAATTCCCTGTGTCTAATGTAGCAGCCATGGGCTGGGAGGGCTCTCAGGCCTCCACACACCTTTGCGGTACAAGAACCCAACGTGTTCATTAACACCTTTCTGGCACAAAAGGAGTAGTCTGTCAACTACGATACATTTTTGTATTTGTAATTCTCTTTCAAGCAAGTTCTTCCATTTTTACTTAACTTTTGTAAATTTTCAGTGTCATTCAAGTTCTTGCAGATGCGTGCAGCTTTGCAAAATTCTATGAACTTGCAGAGTTCAGTGCTTGTGGTACCTAAGGCAGAAAGCACCAGCTAATCCTCAAGAGCTTCCTCACTTCTGCCTCCGCTCTCATTGCTGAGTTGCCTCCTCCTTCCATCGCCCACCTGCCACATCCTCCTCACTCTCTCTTCCCACCCAGTGAGCTGTTTCTGTCTCCTCCAACGCTACAGCATCGTCTCTTCCCAAACCATTCCACGTACCCCCTTGCGCACCCTTGCATGACTCTGCCACCTCCTCCTCTCCACCCTCTGCACTAACTACTGAGGAAGTCCCTGCACCCTTCCACGCCCACCCGGGCATCCTTCATGGAGACAGGGAAAAGAAATAGCCTCGGCTACTGAGGGTGGTGAGTAGGCTCGTCCAGGGGAAACTTGGGTGCCAGCAGACAGGGTGCCAAGGACACCAGCTGCAGGACTGCCGAGGACTCCACAGCTGGTGGGCATGAAGTGCAGGTGCACCAAGAGCCATATCCTTGAGCCAGGGTGGGTACCAGCAGCAGGGCAGTCACAGCAGTAGAGCTCCAAGAAGCAGGTTAGATGATGCAGTCTTCATCCCAACCTCCTTCAAGCCACTGAGTTAAGAGTGGCAGGATGTGGCCTGCAATTCTCTTCTCAGCTGCTTCTAAGCTACTGAAGTTCCTGCAGCAAGAAAAGCACAGCTCAACCTCCCCATTTCACCTGGTGCAGCGCTACACACAAGTGAGGATCGCATGTCAAGCTGTTTATTTTTCCCTTGGTTAGAATGACCCAACAATCCACTCAGTTCTTCACAAAAACATTTCAACAAGTATCATGGCTGGTGTTTAGAGGATATGGGGAAATTATTGTGCAGAAAAAAGCACTTAGAATACAAGTGCATTAAAAGCCTGAGAAACATTCAGTTTGTGGCAGCAGTCTCTTCTTGAAATACAAAGAAATACAAAAACTAACATGACACATATGCTTGTTTCAAGATGTTCTACGTTTCAGCAGCGGCAAAGCGAATGCTGTTCAATCAATGCGAGGAGGTGATAGTCTTAAAGCCACAGAACTCCTCAGGACGCTCTAGCCTTCATGCCTCCGCTCCACGGGCTTCTTACAGCTTTCCGGTGCTCCTGTGGAGCGTGGCCCATCTATGGCAGGGGCTTTCAAGCTCTGTCTCTGGTCAGGAAGCCCTCCTCCTACACAGGATGTAACTTCACAGTTGCCAGAATCTCAAAATCTCAGGGAAGGGTGCAAGAGAAGAAATAAAATGCAGCTGAATATAATTTAAAATGAAACTTAAAACACGGTTAGAACAAAAGGTGTTCTTTGAACAAGTCTAGTCCGACCCAGAGCAGTGAAGACGCTTCCGGCAGGTGGGTGCACGCTGGAATGCTCTCAGGAACTGTCTTCCACCTCTTCTCCTCTCCTCTCCTCTCACACACTCTCTGAATCTGCTTGCCAGAGAACCTGCCCGTTAATTTGATGTGTTTACTTCCTTCTTTTTCACCTCTCCTGTTCACACTGTAGCACTTTAACTCCTGGGTGTCCACACATCACATACACTGGTTATGAACCTAACACCAACACTGTGGCCAGTCAGCTGGACCACCCGGGCTGCTGGCACATGCTTTGCCATGACCCCAGTTTTGGTATCCATCTACAGAAAAGTTTCTTATCACTCTTCTCAAAACCTGGCAGGCTGCATGGATCACCCTCACACGACCACCTGCGACCGACACCACAACCTGCGTTAGGCTTTCCCCCGCCAAATGCTTGAGCTGGTACGGAGCGAGCTAAAAGCCAGTGCTCTGTAAGGACGGTCCTCAGAGGATTTGCACAGAGGGACACATTCCCTGACAGGTTGCCCAAAATGCCTGAGATTCAACACAGTTTGAATTCCAGCCTCACTGTAACATGCGTACGAGGAGCACCGCACCGATGGCTACTGTAAGGATGAGAGTTTCCAGAGCTAACGCAGCTTAGCCGTTAACCGGAGCGTTAAAGCTCGACCCCGTAGCATCCCACGTTCTCTACAGGCTGGCCTGTAACCCCAGCACACTGACAGAACACGCCTGCATTTGTGGCTCTGTCTACACTCAGATTTAAGGGGAGCAGCAAACATTTTAATACATAATAAGGAAGGCATAAAAAAAAATCTTCTATTTTTAGGGGTAAGACACTAGTTTATATGCCTCAGATGCAATGCAAGCAGTAATGGAGGAAGAAAGAGGGAATTTCTTAAAAGGTAAGCATAGGCTGGGCACTTAGGACACAAATGCAGCATTAAAAAAAATTGCTTCTGACCCAAGAACAGCTGACAGAGATAATTTCCATAGCTCAGCATGAATTTATATAGCCTTTCAGCAACTCTATTAGACAGGTGTGGTAGCAGCCAGCTGTACTGCATGCACAGACCAAGCTTCTCCAAAACCCGAGTGCCCATATGGCCCTGCAGCACACCGAGGTGGTGCCACCTGCCCGGGCATCACCCCCCTCTCCCACCACCATCTGTCCACAGAGAGGTATCAGCATCGACCTGAGGGGTAGTGCAGAGCGGGTCTAGATAATGAGCGAGTTCAGACTCAAAAATGATGGATGTTTCCATCCACAACACAGGGACCTCCAAACAGCTCTACCTAGACAGGTTCAAAAGCCAGCTTTACTTCTGGCCTTTAATTCTCTGCCCAAGGCATGAGAAGAGACAAGTCTAGCCATAAGGTGGGGTGGGCCACGTGCTATTAGAGAAGGTAAGCTTATTAGCTGAAATATAATAAATCTCTGTAGATATCTGGAATAGCAGAAGGCAACAGTTTGCTTAGCCATATCACTGGTAATGAGTTGGCAAGAGGAGAGCATTCCAAAATGTTAACCTAAAGTTTAATTTGATTGGTATGCACTTTGGGAGAGCACTTAACAAGACTGGTTCACCCAAGATGGGGAACTATCTGTCTGCTCATGTCTTCCATGAAATGCAGCAGGATATAAAAGCATGTGTTTTTAACAGTTTAGAATACAAAATGAACAAGAAAAAAAAAAAATCTTTGAAAAGTGATTGATGTAGTCTAATCATGTTTCACACAAGAGTGTTTCAAATTATGTTAGATGTTTTTATAGGATCTAGATATGATAAAGAAGGTTTGCCAGGTGGCAAGCTAGGCAGGGGGGAAGAAGGAGTAAGAAAGTAATTTTATATTGACTGCTTCTAATACACAGGCATGTGCATAATGCCATACAAATCACAGATAAAATACACAAAAAAATTACTCGCTTAGCTGTTAGGGTTATGGAGCTTTGCTTTCTAATCAACACTTACCCATATAGCTGTTTTTAAATATTGATCTGGGTAGCATGATCCTGAGGGAAAATAAATATCTAAATATCAAAAGGGGTGATTTAATTCAATCATCGTGATTCCTGCATAACATGATCCTATTTCTTCAAAAACCCAGAAAGCAGTAACTTACGTGAAGCTTACAGAGCAGCTAATATATTTACAGCCTTAAAATAATGAGACACACTATAAAATACACTGAGATCCAAAGTTAATCTGTTTCAGCAATATTCTTGCAGCAAGTAAAGATGAATTTTACGCTGAAAAAATCCATTTTATCAAAAGCAAGACTGAGCTTTCTAATAACCCAGCTACTTTCTAATGTGGTACATCATTTTACTTTACTAGTAAGAACAGTTTGCCAAATCTGCAGTTAGGCTTCATTTGATACAGTACAGATGTTGCAAAACCAATACCTTCTTTCAGAAAGTCTCTTTACTCTTGATAATGACTACATTACAATGCATCTTTGATGTGCAGAAGTGGTACAGTTACAATCAGCAGCTAAATACTTTTCTGATGGTATCAGCCAGGCAGCTTTGGCTTCTCAGTGCTCCCAGAGCTGTGGAACGGTTGAACACACCGTAAGCTCACAGGAAAAATCCTGCTCCATCTTGCAAGCCTCTGAAAACTCACTGTTCAGAGGTGCTGTGAACAGATTTAAGCAATCTTTACTTAACACATAATTGTTGGCATGGAGTAAGATGGTGACTGGTGTTCTTAATTCTCATCTATCACCAGTAGAGCTTAATGTGCATAAAAGCACATCCCAGCTTCTTTGCTGGTTTTGTTTGGGAAACTCTGATACAAGCACACCTGAACTTAAAACAAAGGGCGGGTTTGATATTACTCAAACCAGGACTATTTAGCTCATTTCAGACTCATCACCTCAGCTGGATTAGTGTGCTTTTCAGTAAATCTCAGATGTAGAAGATATGTCTGAAAGCTACTAAAATTATACTGTAAATTACACACCCTCATCTCCACCCTATGAGCTTGAAGATTTCTGATTTAGATTCACGGGAGGTAAAACATCAGATACAAGGATTGCTCTGGGCAAGCCGCCATCTCGGCTGCAGAATTGTTTTGGGGGGTGATATGCCATCAGCATTATCAGTTAAGCCATCAGCCATACGTACAAATGTCTACCTCTGTGGAAAGACATAAAAAAAGGGACCAGACTAGACTCCGATTTATTTCCATTGCCTTTCTTTGACCCCTGGGAAGAAAACCACTGGCTCAGAAACCCTTAATAATCATCTCTCAGATGTCCTGCAGCACAGAAACTACAGATGACAAAAACCAGCAACAGCTTGACCTCCGGCAGTAACCTGTAGCTCTGGATTTACAGTCACTTAGGACAAATTATAATTAAATTACTGAGGAATATTTTCCTGCATGCTCACTCAGCATCATGTATAATGTATAGGAATTATACAGGAAACCACACGTATCATTGGTAATAACTGGGCTGGTGCTTACATGGACACACCAGCCTGTCACCAATCCACGCTGTCCTCGAAAGGGGCGGCCAGGACCCTCTGCTCCCAACTGCTCCTGTTCCCCTCCTTGCACACCTCCGTGCTTTCACATCACATATGATCTGGGAAAAACACACTGCGTTTCAGCCGGACCTGTTCTGTGACTTCTCTAAGGATGGACGGGGTGGGCAGCGCAGAGGAAGGCAGAATTAGGATGACTATGCGACCACTTCACTGTACAAAAAACGACATGTTCCATTTATTTGTACAGCGCGAACCCTAAGTGATTCTTACATCTCACAGCAACCTATTAACAAAAAGAGACTTTGTGAATGGAGTATCTGGGTAAACACTTCAAACAAATACATAAATTATGCATAGTCGGTATACTTTTTCTACCTTAGGGATCAAACTGAAATGAGACTAAAGAATTATGTTTTATTTGTATTAAAAATGTATTAGCTACTGTCCAAGAAGGTTTTCTAGAACATTTGGTATGCTACCCAGGAAATTCTTTCTGAAGCTTTCTTTGTTTATTATTGCCAATACTAGGAGAAACTTGGCACTGTAATATCTGAGAACTACAGTAATAATTCTTCAGGCAGAACAGCTTAAATTTAATAAGAATAGCTTTTTCATCTGAGCCAGAAGATCTAAAAGCAAAGGAAGCCCAAATTTTACCTGTATATTTTATATATTCAGACTTTACAACCAATCTCTCTTTATGGTACAAAGCGAAACTAAGCAATCATTTACGAATAGATCCTGTGCTCACTTTCACTTAAAATGTTCCATAACACTAACCGGTAACCAGAGACAGATGAAGACTCTACAGTTTCATGGAAGATACAGAGGATGAAAACAAGTGCAATTTTTCCAAGGGGTAAGTCCTGTGCAAAATCCTGCAGAACTGGACAACCTGTGGACTGAAGAGCTGGAGTTTCCGGATTGAAATGTTAGATTTGTCCACCTACGCCCCATGAATGTAAACCACGTGTAATATACTTGATTAGTCCTCTGAGAGAGAAATGGAGTACAAGCCCTGGATGGCTACAGAGGATGGATTTGCAGAAAAAGAAATAGAATTAAATTTAAAAGAGGTAGGCAGACAGGCATGAGGAATGTTCTTCCTGGCATCCAGGCTGGATGTTTAACAACAGGGAGAACAGGGAGTTACCAGAGGCAGCCACTGTGTTTGGGAGAGAGCAGAAAGGAAAGGAGATCAACGTACAGCTTTACACCTCCTTTGATTCTGTAACTAAGACCAATTCTAGCTAAACTCTCCGAAGACTTGTAGAGCAAAAAATAGATGCTTTTATTTCCAGCTTCTCTTTCTCCCTCTTTTTCTTAAACAAAAAAGGTCAAGTCGAAACGCACCAGGTTTGGAACATGTGAGGAGGATGGGGATGAAGCAATCGTTGCTATCACAGACAGAAGAAAAGGTACTTGGCAGCAAAGAAAACAAGCCACGTTCAACGGCTTCTCAACGCTCAAAGACACAAAGAGAGACTCTACAAGGGGCTGTTGTCGCTCCCCTAAAGCAGACAGCAGGCGGGTGATGGGAGCCTGCGTGAAGGCTGGGGATCCCTCCACTCTGACCAGCTCTCGTGGCACCCAGCTCTCGGTCTGCTTCATGATGTTTGCTAAAATGACAGAGTGATGCATCAACAAAGCACAACAGAGTAAAATGCAAAAAGTATTACTGCAGTTAGGGAACTAATTTGTTTTTTAGTCTAATGGTTATAATCAGCAGACTTCCTGAGTATCAATCTTCCCGAACCACAAACGGGCTGAGATTACAGACTGATGACTGTAATTTTTACATATTAGACATCTAAGTGTCACTTTCAGGAGTCTGGTAATGAAAACTCCACAAGATATTTTTCTATCCATTTAAAAATTTTTACGGCATGGCTACAAAAGTGATTATTTAGTTTTTTAAAACAGCGTATTTTTAAATCACAGAGAAGTAAATTACTGTGTTTAAGATGCTGACATTAGACACTATAAATAATCCTAAACTGACTCTACTTTTGAACATCAAGGGTGAGAGGAAGGAAAGGGAGGCAAAAAATACACAACTGCATGCTGATCAAGTTTTTAGGGCGAGTTATTCAAACTAAACCACTAAAATATAAGGGGACAATTATGAGAATTAAGGTTAACAAATTGGTATGTAATTTAATAAGCAAGTTAATAATGGCATTCCACTTGGGATTAATCGTAAAACATTAATCAATTAAGAAGCATTGGTAGAGCAAAAATCTGCAAGTCAAAAATATTTACAAAGCTGTAAACTGAAAAGATAGTGATCCTGGCATTCAAATGAACATTAAACAAGAAGAGCGCAGAGATCTATTCCCCATGCAATGCACCCAACCAGCTCTCATTAATGGTTACGACAGATAGCTCAAGATATTGAGGAGAGACCCCATAAAATATACCGAGGGTATTTTTCAAATTGGTAGTGTTGCACAGCTTTGGAGTCCAAGTCCTCTTAATAGCAAGAAAGTTTATCGTTCCTTGCTGGCATCAATAATTGTGGTGTTTCCACTAAATAAATCAGAGCAACTGACCGTGATTTATCACAAAAAGCAAAAGTCCCTCGATAACCCATCGCCATTGTTAGCCACCCTCCTTGCTACGGCATCCAAACCAGAGAAGCGACAGCACAAGTTATGAGTTATGATCTCAGACTTTGCAGTTAAGAAAGCATTTACAGTGCATTTGGGGGAAAAAAAAAGGCATCTAAATTTTACCTTCAGTCAGAATTTTTTTCAGACACTTTGGAAGTTGTGTTTCTCTAGATATATCTGAGATTAAAAACAAAATAAACGTCAAAGACTCTCTGTGCATTCTAGTACTTTGCTCTGCACTGTATAAAGAACTGCGTGACACTGCTTTCTGTACAGCCCATATTCTTTAAAACTCAACCTAACAAAAAGGCTTTAATTGAAGGTATTGCATTTTGAAGGTCATTTGACATAAAATCTGGCTTCCTACTCTTCTGCCTTACTGGAAAATACCATGAATGAGTTCACAGAACTGAAGAGAAGAAGGAAAAGGAAGATGATTGCTTGGGCACTGAAGAAGATAAGTGCACATAAGGTAGATTATCTTTCTACACTGCGCAGTCAGCCTGTGGATAGAAAAGTTTCAACACAGCAGGTTGCAGCCATCATGATCTAGAGACTGCAAATGCCTCTTGGCAGAACACAGGCAAGCAGAAGCGGAACGATGTGTTTGCTTCCAAGAACGATCTGTTTCAGCCGCCCTGTCAGTCCGTCTGCCTCCAAATCCAGCCCCCCTTTCGCTCACACGTTTGTACCTCATTCCTCCAAGCACACTTGCTCAGGATGGTCCAGCTGCTGTGTGAAGACCTCTGCTCTTAGCAGTCCTAGATTTAGCCACGTGGGCTCTTTCTCATGGATAAGCCGTGACAAATGTACAGCCATGAGAATGAGAAAGCCTGAACCCATGGTACCCTGCAAATCAAGAGAAACTCTGCTCGTGTTTGTATGGGATTCGAAGCGAGGGATTACCAGGAGCCCTGGCTCTAGCAAAGGTGTGTATCAGTGCTGTTGTCAACGGGCAGAAAGTTTGGAGTACTGAAGATTATCTGATAAAACAACCCCACAGGTGAAAGGGCCAGTGTTTCTTCAGTGCAATTCATCCCACCAACAAAGTCCTTGTTTCTTGAGCCCAGCAGCATGTGAGTGATGAACATCACTGGGCTCACAGCCCCGATGCCTTCCCGGCTCCCTGTGCTCCCCAAAGCGCTTTGGCTTTTGCTTGGTGAAGTCCCAGGCCTCGCCGCAGCAGCCTGCCGCTTCCTTACCTCCTCTCCGCCCTGCTTCGAGCAACAATCTTCAAGGGATGCAGCTCTGCCCACGTCACAACAGCATCTCGCTCCACAGCTAAAAACCTTTGGAAACGTCTCTACTAAACTCAAGACTTCATCAGAAGTTGTTTGCGTAGTAGCCTCAACAGTCAGCCTACCCATTTATGTACTAAAATAAAGGATGAAGAATCTTATTACAAAAATCTTTATTTAAAAAAAAATCTCTGCTGTGAACAGCAATTTTACTACTAAACAACATCTGAAACACGACAAATCTGGACAAAGGTATGAACAAAGTTGAAGCTTCATTGTTAAGCACTTGAAATGCAATAATCACAAAATTGAAACTAGATATATATGGGGTTTTTTTACTCACAGAGCTATTCCCCATCTGTTCTTTCTCTCTTCTTTTACATAAAATATTCAAAAATATTCATATTTCCTAAAGAA
Organism: Phaethon lepturus; assembly: GCF_000687285.1. NCBI lineage: Eukaryota > Metazoa > Chordata > Aves > Phaethontiformes > Phaethontidae > Phaethon > Phaethon lepturus. The sequence goes on from NW_010522047.1 coordinate 56,117, forward strand.
ACTTTCAACAGAAGTTGAAATAAAAATCTGAATTTTGGGCATAGTTTAAAAAATTCTTTTTGTTTTCTTTAACGGAAAGGTAGAACATGCATTATTTAGGAACAGACACTTTCCATGGATTTTTGTCTTCTACCCAAACTCAACTTCCAGTCAAAAGGGTTTCAGCGCAATTTTTTGATCAGCATGCATACTCATCGTTCGGCACCCAAACTTGCATCTTTTGGCTAAAGAGACCACCTTTGGAGGCTGTTCAGTGGCATGCACATACTGAACTCAACCCAAATCTAACAGACTTTATTTAAGAAGCTCTCATAATTTTATATTTAAATTCTTTATGACTCAAGATCCCTTTCATCTTTTGGTAATTTTATCTCCATTTATTTACTGGAAAATCAGGAGAATCCTTTTCTGCTCCAAAGATACCTCATATTACTACACGTCATTACATGTATTGTACAAGATGTTTCTCAGAAAAATGTACTCTCAGTACTGTATTTACCATATCTACCCACTCTGATTTGGTCGTCCTTTATGTGTTGGAGTAGCTACTTTGTACCTCTCTATTATTTTTCATTTATTTAAAGGCCCCAGTACTGCTTTTATTAGTAACAACTAATAGATTTAAATCAGTGCAACAATTAAAAAATCCAAGAAACTGGATTTTAATGAGTAAGAACACATTTCAAATTATTTTGTTTGTCTTCTATTGCATAGTTGCTAGTACTTATGCATACACTTTGATGAAATTATACTTTCCAAAGGCATTGAATAAGTAGCTTTTGCCTGCACACATTTTCATGTTGCGAAGATAATAAAAAAATACCTGTACTAATTACTAAATAATACTGCTAATCAATAATAACAGTTTTATTATTCATAAACTACTATTAATAAAACACCATGGGTTCTAATGTAACCATTAAAAGAATTAATACTGTAATTTAATTTTAAGGTCTTTACATGCATCTTAAGTCTATTAAAATAAATGAAAAGCCTCTCAATGACGCTGGATGATGCCCTGCATGTTAATGATGCTACATGTTATTTGAACTATTGCAAACCACCTTTAAGATATTGCCTAAACACTGAAGCACTGATTATGCTTCGTGTAGGTGGATATAATGTCCCAGGAAAAGCACACACCTCCCTCTCCATTCTTATTTTCAAAATCAAGCTAGTTTTGCTCAGACTTTCAAAAAGCAGTGTAGTAATGGAGAGGTGGAATTAGGGCATTGCCAGGAATCAAGATGGGGATATTGGAACCTGGTGTCCCACCACACACGGTTTTCTCAATAGCATTTAACGCACTTCTTCACCGAATTTATTTGGTTAGGATGGAAAACACATGAAACAGTTAATGAAAGGGAAGAAGGGTGAACAAAGGCTTTGAGGGAAGTTAACAGCTGAATTTTGTTATTTGAGAAATATACATTTTTAAAAAAGTGTATTTGTGCCAAATATGCAATGGCTTTGACGGTGTTCCGCTGATTCTGTGTGATTCTGTGTTGAGCTCATTTAGGTCCCTGTGAAAAGCGAGTTATTGATTGCCCTCGTGAAGCACACCAGGAACTACTACCAAAAAAACTTACAAAAAGCAAGGCCACACTTACTATTTCTTTTAGTGAAGAACAAATCTCTGCATACATGAGTTAGTAGTAAATATAAAGACATATACACACAAATAACACACAGATAGATCTCAAAGTTAAAAGTGCTATACAGCATTTTTTTCACCAACCTTAAAAAAAGTTAGTATTGGAAAAGAGAATTAAGAACGGCATCCCAGAAAGAGCTGTAGAATCCTTGATTTTTATCTCACACACTTTTGAAAATACCGTCAGTTGCATATCTGCTGCCAAGTACCTAATTACCTTTAAAAATCTAGCCCTGCACTGATAAAGCTCTTCAGTGATCGAGGTATCAACATCACTCATCATTATGAAGATAATTTTAATGATGAAAGCATTGCTAAAAGTTATTTTAAAATTCATTTTTACTTTAACTTCTTTAGAGATGATTTGTTTGAGTACCTGAGATACAGTAACTAATCACTGATGGTTTTCTTTGCAAATAATAAAATAGATTTATATGCCCTCCCTGTAGGAACAAGAATTCCATCACCTCCTCCTGAATTTTTGAGCTATCGAATATTTGATGAGTGCTTAGGGAATCAGTATTGTGTCTTTTCACAGCAGTAATCAAGGAATGAAGTGTTCTCTGCTGTAATGAATCTACCACAGGCCCAAAAGATGAATATTTCAAATGCAAAAGCAATATGTTTGTTTTGAACACATTTAAGTTTGGCTTTAATAAAGCAAGTAGTGAAGTGTGCAATGAATTATATTGTTAGATGGTTAAAACAGAGCCGTGCAATATGTCTGAATGCATTTAATCCAAGTAACTACTCATTTTAAATGCGACTTGTAAATATGCATTACATGTATATATACAAACGGATGACTCGGGAACCAGCGAGAGACCTGGGCCTTCCCTTCCACTACTGGCTTGCTAAAAAATGGGCTCGCCTGACAATTAACCGAGGCCCAGAGCCAAAATATCATGAAATACAAATCGAACCTTATGTGGGCTGAAATTAAGCACATGCACCAGCTATTCAAGTTGGGATCATTTAAATCAAGACTCTAATCATAGAGTCATTAAGGTTGGAAAAGACCTCTAAGATCATCAAGTCCAACCGTCAACCCAACCCCCATGCCCACTAAACCATGTCCCGAAGTGCCACGTCTACCCTGCTGGACTGGGACCTGCTACGTGTTTCAGCAGATTGGTGGGTCTTGATGCGCAACCACAGGCAACTTTTAAGAGGCCCACAAACCAGTGAGCCCCGGCAGACAGGTCCCATTACTGCAGTCTCACTGCAAATCCAGAAGTCTTTACTGCACGCCATGAGGATACTGTTGGCAGGAGGTGGTGGATATGTGACGTTAAACACCTTCCACTAGCACTAATTTCCACTATGAGAAACACCAGGTAACCCCAATACTGACAGGAATGGTCATATTGTTTTCTCCTGAAAAACTTGTCAGAAGCCAAAAAGAAATCATTGGCATTATCTCATTTGTCTCCAGAAGATTTGGATTTTTAAGTGAGTTCTCTTTAACAACAACAACAAAAAAGCTTTTTGACTCACATTGCTGTTTAATACTCTAATCCCCTCTCCCTCTTAAGCATACTGACTTTTTTCCACAGAGACTCCCACTTCAAGAAAAAAGCCATTTTTTCCCACCAATTCCTCCACCCTCAGTGAAGGGCATTTATGGGCTTTATAACCGTTACACCTGACACCAGCAGGCCGGAGTTCCCTTCTCCTCTTTTGTTCAGCTTGTTCCAGCTGAATAGTTTTTAGAATAATTTGAACTAAAAAGGTGAGAGGTTCCTAAGTCACTGGCCACTGTGGCCTCAGTGAGGATGCGAGGGGATCTTGGAGGAAACACCACAGCATGGAGCAAGGTTTTGTTTGTGGTTTGGCTTTTGCGCAGTGAGGCACCTCATTTTGCCCCAAATACACAGCTACAGAAGAAAAGCCTGCAGGAATTTTCAGTAAAGCCAAATCATCTGTGTCTCTGTTATTTGCTGCACTCCCCTGTATGTACAACAGTCCCCAGCACAATGCTTGAAGTGATGCTATGGTCAGAAAAAGGACCAAGTATCATGGGACCGTTTTCCTCAACATACCTGTTCATTTTACAACTTGTTCTCCAATGCAAAAATCAGCTTTCAGAGCCCAGTTAGAGATTTCAGGCCAGCTCATCTCATTTGCAAATTGAGAATACCTGCTATAGAGTCCCCACAGGTGCTCTGTTCTGTGAGACCCTTTGAGTGTCTGTCGACAATGAAACACAGAGATGAGCAATTATAGCAGTTTCTATATGCAAGAATTGTTTCCTGATTTTAACTAGAATTTTTTTTTATTTGGCAGGTCAACTGACCTGCAGCATGCTAACAGAAACAGAATTTATCAACGGAGCTTACAATGAAAGCAATGAGAAAAGCATAGATTTAATTAGCAATTACAACAAAGTTCCAAGTGCTTCAATTATCCAAGTTCAGAACCAATGTACTTTACCTGGAAATTGCCCCTGAAACAGCGAATTCAATAAGGAAAATTCTTATATAGTCCAAGTTAAATTATTTAAAAAGGAGGAAAGAGGGTTCTTAATTATTTAATGTTTCACCAATAATTATATAGTTCAGTATAATGTTCACTCACTGTAGAACCCGATTTTCAAAGGAACATTTGTGAACATCAGTCAAACAAAAACCACCTGCCAGACTATAAATTCAGTCAGTGCAGCACACATTCATTCCAACACAGCATTAACACATTAGCAAAAATCCAAGTCTTGACTTAATGGCAAACCTATCCAATAACTTCTGTGTTAAAATATTTACATAGAAAAGCATGCACAATTCAGTTTTCTAATGTATTTGTAAAAACCAGTATGACCTTTATTGCTACAATTTTTTAAGACTGTGTTCTAGATAAATGAATTAGAGATGGGACTATAGCTCTGGAAAATAGCAAACTATAAAATTAGTACTTGAATAGTCAAGCTGCCGATCAAAATGTGATCATGGATATCTTAGGGACATTTCATTCAAAAGTTATTAAAAATCAGTTTTAAAAGACAAGTTTTAAATTAGTTGTATGAAGCTTATCCGCATGGTGCTCTGGAGAGCAAGGCTGAAGGAGCATCACATATTTCTGAATGAAATTATCTGTAAAGGTTTTTCCAAGTCATGGTTCACCAGCTCCAGCACATGATAGACAGCTGAGGGAAGTCAAATGGCACTTTGTTAAAACACAGTATGGATCTGCAAAGAATTATCTCCATCAGTTAACAACCTTATGTACAAAAACTCAAGCTCTATGGGACAAACCCTGGAAAATCCTCACAATGGCCAAAATGGCAGTTGCCACTGTGAAGTCCTTAGAGTTTACTTACATGGGCCAGAATTCAGCACATGCCCTTCCAGAATGGGGACTTTGGGCTCTAATCTTCCCTGGCAGCTTTCTGTCTTGGAGCAGAGCTACCCAGAAGGAAGACCTGATACACTCAGAAGTTTAATGGCATGGCACAGATTTATCATTTCAACACAAAGGCAAGGGAAAAAATACCAAAAAAGAAAAGCATTTCCTTGCAGCAGCAAGTTGTCTCTGGGTCATCTTGCCAAAGAATTACCTTACCCCCACTCTCTGGAAGAGATTAGGCTATTTATCAGTAATGGCTTTAGATTCCACGGCTCCTGGAGCAGAGGAGCCCAGCTGCACCATCATCCAGACTTTACAGCCTAACGTCCTGTGGCCTGCAGGGCTAGAAATGATGAAAAGTATAGATTTCTGCTTCCCTTTGGGGATTGCAACACTTGGTTGTGGTCTTAAAGAGCCTGAGGTCTCTTACAATCAAAGATGGCTTTTTTAACAGCATTACAGACTATTTTAGGTTATTTTTAGTGAGGTTAATGGTTCCCCCAGAATCGTGCAAAATGGGACTTGCAGGAAGTGCATGCAGCACCTGGCTTGGCAGGTGGGGAATACAAAACACAGTCCCACTACAATTTTAAGATCCTCTAAAAAGAGGGTTTCTGGAATAAGTGTCACATACAGACTAGGAAATGGTGTGACATGGGGCAGTGCCTCACATGGCTTATGTGAAGCACATCAGGGTAATTTTGTGATTAAATTCCACGCACACGATGCCACAACGTGCATTGCACACCATGACATGCTCCTTCTGGCACAGCACATGCACATAATGTGCAGCTCTTCACTGTGGCATAAATCAAGCAACAGTGCCCTTTGGTTGTTCTGTTTCTAAACTTCTGTTTTGTAAGGCCAAATTCAATTTGCCCAAATCCTTTCCCACAGCACATCGAGATTCAGAAGTGTGGGGAATCATCCTGCTATGCCACTGTAAATTATCACAGCTCCACCAACTTTATCTTAACATGAAATGCCACAGAAGTGCTCAGAATTCAAGAGTGATGAATTTAACATGCCTACTTCCACTAGCCTGATGTCAGCAGAGTTACAGCAATTTATGCAATACAAGGATCCATCCTTTTCTCCTTATCAAAGCATTTGATCAAAATCAGTGACATGGAAAAAGACAACCTTACTTAATTTGAGCAGGAGAGTCAGGCTTGTCACTCCAACATCATAAGAAAAAAGGAGGTATTTACATATGGGTACTCCAATATTCTTTTTTATCTGTCTTCACAGAGATAACAATAAGATAATTTTCTTCCACAGTAAAAACTAGTGCAAAACCTCACAGAGGACCTGCATTTTCCCTTGCCCTTCCCTCCTGCCTTTCCTCTCTTTAGAAAAAGCAACGCCTTGAGATATTTCAAAATCTTCATTAGCCACTTCTCTGCTTGTGACAGCCCGGTGGTATGGAGTTGCTCCAACTCCCTCCATTCAATTCACCCTTGAGTCAGAAAGGAAAAACTCTGTTTCTGACGCAACATGACAAAAAGCCCACATTGCTGAACACCACTGCTACGTGGCTTGACCTGCCAGCCATCGCAAGCAGCAGTCTCTACCCCACACCGCAGCTCTTGAGTGTGTCAAACAAACAAATGAGCTAACTGAGCAGTCACACTCTTGAGGATGCATTTTAAAAAAAGGGATGCATAAATTTGGAAACCTCGTCTGCTCAAGAACTTGTTACTATGACAATTTAGAAGCTGCTGCTACAGATAAGATTGATGAAACTTATTGATTAATTTTCTCTCAAGCTATGTTTGAATTTTAAGTTTTCTCTAAACAGAACCAGTTCATGTTGGTTTCTTAGTATTCTAGGGACCCAAGTAATGTGCTTCAGCAGTGAAGAAGTTCCATGATAAATGTGTTCTCCAATCTGCATCTGTAAAGTAGCTATAAAATCAGAACAATTCATGCAAAATTTTTCATTATGTTTCTAAATATACTTATTTACATTTTAAATCACACATAGACAATATGAAATATCTTTCACTTAGACAGGTGGGAACAAGAAAACAGATGCATCCATTAAGCTTGAAACAATACAATGAATTAAATAGTACTTGGTGAATGCTTTGCTTTATGGATATAGACCTTGTTTAAACTTACTTGAAAAAACACGGCCATGGCTCCTACTACCCTGTTTTCTAGAACTGCTGTTCCAAAACTGTCAAAGTCATCAGGATTGTAGAAGTAAATCTGCATCTGTAAAAATTAAAAACAAAAACAAAATCACATTAGTGTTGATTCATACAACTTTCAAATGAGGTAATACATACATACCGTATATAAACCCAGTGTTATGAGCCTGAGATAAAGGAATTCTGCTGAACAATATTGTTTAACTAGCATCTTGATTAATAGCATGACTGCCCTACTGGGACAGTAACCAGGGAACAGAGTCAATGCAATGCATTTTAATAACAACTCAAGGATAAGCAGTATGGCCAGTCTGTTTAGATGGTAAACTTTGTGCTTCCTGCCAGGATCTCTTCATTTCTTTGCTCATTGCAGGCTCATCTCCTGCTCTGTTAAATGTGCTAAACATATTTATCTCAAAAACCATAGAGAATTTTTGAAAAGGATTTCAACGTTTAGAGTTATTCCTTTACTCCTAAAGCAATTTGTAAGATAAAAGTCTGTCTCTCTAGCAATGCATTTTTATGAGCCTCTGATATTCAGGACTATCAGTTCGGGTCAGACCTCTCCCTGACTTCAGTTAAATTTCATGACTTTTATTTCCAAAGCATTAGTACTCAGCAAAAAGTACAAGTGAGACAAAAGCAGGTATTTTGATGTCATTTTAGGGCACATAATAAATATTAACAATTAGACAAATCCAAAATGAATGCAGGTGAGAACAATGATTACCCCAAAACAGCAAATGTCTGAGTTACACAAGTGTAGGAAGACTGAGAAATAGCTTCCTTCCTAGGCTCTGCTGTTGACCAGCCCCACTTCACCACACACACGCGCCATGAATGAGTGCAACTCACAGAGGCCCTTCGGTGCTGCTGCTTTTAGTTTCCTGTATGGTTCTTGTTCCATTTACTGCATTAGCTGAGCACCCACTTCTGCCAGCCATCCTCACACACTGCCGTTTCTCCAGCAGTTGTTCAACCTCTCCATTCCCAAAGAAGCCCCCAGCGTTAGTCCATCTGTATCAGCCATGATTTTCTCCAAAGGATCTGGTTTACATCCAAAACATGCAACACTGCCTTCTCAACGTTACACCATGCAGGGGTGTACATTTTCATAGAATAAATTCAGTATTGGTAACATCTGTTGTACGTGTGCTCTACACCTTACAAATTAAAAACGTGCCTGATGGTAACAGCCAAGCACAAGACCTGGACTTTGCAACAGTTGCTCTTGGGGCCATTCAGGGATCCCCCCGATGGATTCCACAGCCCAAACCAGCGCTGCCAGGTCCGTGGGGGCAACACTACTGCAAGACAGTTGGCCAATGCGTACATTCACTCATGCACATTGAATCCAGCAAAAAACCCTGTTCCTGGCTGCGAAACAGGAATGGACCCATCAGGATTCTCTGCCACTGGCCTCTTGCCCGATCCTGCGCATTCACTCCTGCTTCTCTGCTGCCCATCACGCATTACTTGACCTATTTTGGCTTTTCACAGCATTACTAGGTGATAAGAAATAGCCACACAGTACATAGTTAAATGGAGATGTAAGGTCTAACCAAGACTGCCCATGCCTCTTGACACACTGCCAGCCTGACCATCTCTCCCTCCTGCAAGTCTGTCTGCAGGCAAATGCTCTGCTAGCACCAACTTGTTTGGGGCTGTTTGGGTTTTTCCAAGATTGTGCTGCATTGACAAATCCTACTGTATTCACAAATACAAGTATTTTTCCCATATTCTGAAATTTTGTATGTTGCCAGATGAGATGATACCCTTTTATCTTGCTCAGATATGTTCCTACTCATATTTACCGATTCCCAGGCTTCTGACTGTATGTATTTGCTGTAATGTATAATATTGGCAAAGTACCTCTACATTTAATAAAACATCACCATATAGAGAAAAGGCCAAGATGAAGATCAGCCTCTTCAGAGGTAGAGGCACTTTTTCCAGCCAGGGGATAAAACAAGACCACACTCCAAATGGCTCACAAAAAATGAAAAAAATTGTCTGGCACTCACTCACTGGCTTCATAAAATTTGAAAGCAATTTTCTTCCCCTATTTTGGCCTTCCTATTCCCAGTGTATTCACAGCACAGAGATGCTGGCAATATCTCACGAAGTTGGTAGTGCCTCCAGGTTCTGAGAATTCGTGCTTTGAACAAATGTAGACCAAGGTACAGCTAATCCATTCATGTAGAAATTAGAAACAGTTTATTTCAGGTAGAATTGCTTAAACTTCAATTTAGCCAGCACAGACAAAAGCTCACAAAACACTCACAAATTACATTTTACTTCCTTTTAAAATAAAGTCTAAAATTAGGTATACCTTGTATATAACACTTCACTATATAGTCCTCATAGGAGTTTATGAAGAAAAGTATCACTGAGCGAGTTCAGCATATGCCAAAATCATTTTGGATCAATTTTGCTCACGGCACTTTAAGGAAATTAATTTTTACAATACACTTTTGGATAGCAGTGCAAAGGGCTTTGGTAAAAAAGTGTTTAATTCAGATCCCTCGCCTCAGCAGTGCAATTTCACACACTAATCAAGAACCACACTCTGCCTTGATTACCATACACACTAAAACATTTTCCCTCTGCTCCCCGGTGTTTTTCCAGAGAGCGTGGTTCCTCTCTCTGCATCCATCAAGTCAAGGGGAACTGTCTTGTATGAAAAATTATCATCATCTGTCATACAGTAGCTTCCTTATGTGTTCATACAGCTAGAAAGAACATTTTAGAAGTAGAATCTCCCAGGAATTGCTATTATATAATTTACACATGCATACACTGCAAAAACAATGTTAAGAAGATGGTAGAGTTACATCCTCAAAGCTGCACGGTTCAGGCTGCTCATAAAACCACACCTGGACACCGCTGAGCATTAGTATTATGACAATTTTCTAATTATATGATCACATATTGTTCTCTTCCATAATACAGTCTTACCTGTTTTCCCCCAATTTACAATAAAATGTAAATGTATCTAATGTATTTTTGTTCTTTTATACATAATATACATAATCTTGAATGCATTTATCAGTACATATTTAATTTAATATTTTATATAGATGGCATAATGCTCTTTATGTACAAATCAAGAATGAGACAGTTAACCATAAAATTAATTTCACCGCATACTTAAGTGGCCTAAACATGCCAGAAAATTTTCATTATTACCCCTTATTATATAATTAGTATATACAATATATGGTGCATTTTGCATATAAATGACTTCTACTGTCTCTGCCTGGTACATACAAAGCAGTAGTACAGAATGCAACAAAGGGGCATTTAAGCTAAAGAAAATTTGGATCTTATTATGATGTGTTATTTGTGAAATGCAGAATGGAGCATCATCCAAGCTTGCACACCCAACCTGAATCGTGGCACTGCCCGACTTCAGCGCCATCATTTTCTTGTACATTTTTGCATGTGATTTCACAATAGCTTCTATTTTCCTTTTTTTTTTTAAATAGATTTGTAAAAGCTCTGACTGTTAGCAGTGGGAAAGCCTGAAATAGCCTTTGTAGTTTCCATAGTGTGACACTGACTGTTTGCAGTCAGAATGCTCTGTTCCACACATCCCTGCTGACAGTGCTCCAAAGCCTTCCGACGGCACAGGTCCCAGAGACCTGTTCTCTGTGGCACAATATACTGGATTTATAACTCTCTCACATCTAGCCCTGTTACAACTAACAAGGTTGGGAAAGGCTTACATGGACCTCCTTAATCTCAGATGTGCAACACAGCAATATGCTTGCACGTACCTTGTAAAGGTCTATTTTAATACACACATAGTGTCCGAGCAACTTGAAATTTTCAGTATTTTGATAAGGCTAAACTGAAACAAACCGTCCCTAGTGACAGAAAGGCACTTTTCTTGCAGGAAGACTCTGTCCGTCCTAAGATGCTACCAACAACTACTGCAGCTACAGACCTTTGTCAAGGCAGGGAGAGGGCAAGAGTTTGCTTTTGATGGAAAAACTTCATGCTTTGACACTCTTCACACTCTAAAATAGTAGAATTGTTTCACTCAAACTTGAGAGAGATTTGCTGTACAGCACAGATTAAGTCTGAAAAAATCTCACTGAAGGGGAAAATCTTCAGAATGCTCCCAGTGCCTTAAAACAGAGGATTATAGAGAGAAAACCCTCACTCTGCCATAACCCAGGAGATAATCACCAGTCACCCTTTAAAATCATGTCATGTTTTCTAGTCCCTTCTGTCCAGAGGAGATTGATCAGATCCAGTGCCCAACCATTACAGCTTCCAAGCACTCCAGGCCTTTTTCCAGCTGACAATGCTTACACAAATGAATAAACCACATACATCCAACACCTGAGTACTTCCCCAGCCTAGAGTGTCTTTTCCTCCCTGCTCCTACCAGCTACAAATCCCCTCTACCATGCCACAGGGCAATGGCCCTTCCTCCTCAGGGTCAACCTCCTCTCTGCAGAAGCACCTTTCTTCACCCACGTTCTTCCAAACTCTACAGAGAGCCGGTGTTCCCCAGAGCTGGCAAAATATCAGGCCCTGCTCCATGCTTAAGAGATTTTGACACAAATCTGGGCTGCCACCATGCTGATCTTCTAAGGACAGGCTGTTCAAAATGTGCATGGATATTACTGAGAAACACTGCCCACCAGAGTTCAGCTCTGATTTTATTAAGTACAATTGCCTCTGAATGACTAAACCTGCTTCATGAAATGTCACTGGCTTGCAAAAATGGAGGAAAAACTGCTTCAAATTAAAGACTTCTCCCTGCGACCCATCCGCAAATAAAAGGCTCTGCCTCTCTGCTCAGATGCTCCTCCTCTGCTTGGCAAGACAGACATCCAGACAGAAATCACCATTCCTGTGCATGACATCTTTTTGCTCTTATTACCCCATTACAAAGACAGAAAGTTTGCATCCAATGCAGACCACCAGGGCTAAACTCATTCAGCACCTCTGAGAGAAAAGCCACAACGAGCGTTTCATAGATCCCAGAAGATGTGAGCGAGTTCAAAGCAATTCTAAGAGACTGGAAACCAAGCAAGTATATTTTCCATAGACAGATGCCAAGTATTTTAAAAATAAATAATTGAGACTTTTAAATTGGGCTGCTATCACCCTGTGCAACCTCCTACAGCAGATTTCTCTTTAAATTAAAAAATTAACAAAGGCTCATTGTGCTGTCACAGATGTAGAGTACAGAATATTCAATAGTATCAGGAATTCTGGTGGAAGGGAAAAGATCATCAGAATTAGCTTTCCGCTCGGACTACCATGCAATTTAAAGCTAAAAAAGAAAAAAAAAGGTTTTATAGACCAGCCAATTTTTTGATGAATCAGACAGCAAGACGCAGAGGCAACAGATATGTGGTTTATTTTGTACTGCTTTAGAGACTGAGAGTATTTTCAGAAGAGCAAAACACACAGGCATCACAGGTAGATTTCAAATCTTTGCAGAGTGGCGAAAGAAAAATTTTTAAATGTTTGCTTTAAATGATGGAGTTAATCACTGAATATACTAATTCTTAATTAGTACCTTTGCTGCTTATATTGTAAGAATAAATTATTCTCAGCCACTTCTACAGCTGGATTTAAAACCTCTCGCACAAAAACAAATTCTGTGCTAAGATTATGAATCATACATGATTTTTCTTAATTGAAAGCCTGTATGTAACTTACTTCTGCTTTAAATATGTGCATAGATTTCTAGCGAACTGGATGATGTGATCCATTTGGCTGGAATAAAAATCTTCTACAGACATACTGTAATCTTCACTGCAGCACTGAAAATTCAGAATAACTGTCCTGCAGTCTGTGTTTACTGGAGTGTGAGGTGTACACTGGGACAATAAAGTCTGATGTTTGACTTCTCATTATATTCTCTTTAAAAAATAACATGAAACTTAGCATTTATAACATATTCTAAATCTGCTTAGAAAAGGAGGGGGTGAAGAGCGAATCGTGATGTTTTCCAGTTCTCCTGCTAGAGCTTGATATAATAACATAGAATATACTGCATTCTTTTTAAAAGATAAAGTTGAACAGAAGCAGATAATGGCATGTTTTTCCTGCCTAGTCTATTATTCATCAGTGAATTTTAACTATAGTTAGGCAGGTACAGAGATGTATTTTGAATGTCATAACTTAGTATTTGCCTAAAAGTGTCCTGGGTAAACTGCAAAACAAGGAGTCAGACAGGGTCTTTGCCCGCATGTAATTGCAACTTGATAAATGAAGACAATGCTAGGCTGAAAAAAATGGAAGGAGTTGAAACAACAGGAAGAGCAAAGATCATACACGTGAAATAAAAGAATTTAACCCAATTTAGACATTCACATGCCTTAGAAGTATGATAAATTTCCCTTTAATCTTTTTTTAATAGTAAGCATTAATTATTGCTGTGTTGTCTACAAACAACGCAGTAGGTGTATCTATGTTATCAGTGGAGACTATGCGATTTCATAGTTGTTGTCACCCTGAAAGTCAGTAGTTGTTGCATATTCTGCCCCTAACCCGCACAGCATTTAAGCCCGTGAGTGGTCCAGTAACAGCCCAGTAAGAACAGCGAGGCAACATGATGCTCGTAGGCTTGCCCTGGACTTCAACGCATTGCTGGATCATGGCTGTATCCCTCAGTATCCTGAGCGTTAAGTCCTGAATGTTGAGAGAGAAGTGCCTTGGCAAGCCAGAAACCTCCCTGATTTCTACTGCCAGAAATAAATACCCCTTAGGCCCACTCCAGTCCCAAACAACAAAATCCATCTCATGTGTATACACCGAGTCATTACACAATGAAGGCATATTTGATGCTAAAAAGCTGTATGTTGCATTCATTTGTATTTCCATAATATGAAAATAACGGTTTCAGTGTTTATGCTTTCCATAACATGAAACTTTTTTGCAATTGCTTTGTACTCCGAGTAACAGCCATATGATTCACCATGAAATGAAGTCTGGAAAATCGTTTTGGATAAATGGAACTATAAATTCAATAGAATTTCCATGACAACATAGATTGCAACACTCTGCCACAAGTAAAATGTTATAAATCATTCAAAACCAACAAAAAATCAGCAGTAAGTCTTCTCTTTCACAACACACAAGACCCCTGAATTATAGAGCTGTGGTTATTACCTCCCCATGCGGTGCCTCTCATTTCTGATCCTCTTCCTTGTTACAAGTGTTGTTTCGTATCTGACCTCCTTCCAAACACAGGAAATTATAATACTAACACTTTAATGCTAAGGTGTAAACAAGAATCGAAGCATAATGAGTAGGAGACTTTTTTGAACTTTTCCTCCTTTTCTCATCTTCTAAAAATATTTATAGATCTTCATCCGGTGGCAATTATACCTGAGTATCCAGATATGTGACAGCAGCTTGTTAGATTCACAAATTTAGGAGGCTCTTTTTCTGGAAATGTGGGTGGCAAGTGTACAACAGGGTGCTCAGCTCGTAAAAAGTGTGTGAACCACATGTCCAAGGGATGGAAGAAATCCAAGGAGAGGAGGAGGTAAAAATAAAAAAAGGATAAAAGATTACACCACAGTATTGCTCATTCGTATCCCTCCACCAGAGGGTTCCTGACATGGTATTTCATTTAAAGTCCAAGGATCTGGAATGAAGTGATTCCAGGAGGACTTTCACTGCAATTTAAAAATCACTGTGGCTGTCACCTTCATGCCTGTGAGAAAAACCTTGAAAATGCAAAGCTCCTTCCCTCCTGAAAAGATGAAGAAGCCCATAAACAAATAGCTCAGTATTCTGATTTTTGGGTACAAGTAGCAGTATCTCTTACAAATCAGGTCTTTTGGTCCCTTGAGAAGAAACAGCAACCTACTAGTCCTTGGACTGCAAGGGCTCATCTTCCCAGACTACCTGAGAGTTTTTGCTATCTTGTGTGAATCACTGCCCATTTCTGGGCCTTGTTTCATCATGTGTAAACTACGGTTATTGCCCATCCCTCCTTTAACTGGATATTTTGTGAAGAAAAATATGAAAGACTGGGAATAAATGAGAAGAATAAGCAATTGAAAAACACGTGAAATAAACTACCATTCGGAGTGTTGTTGGAGAAAAAAAACCTTCGGGGTTGCTGTTTGTTTGCTTGATATTGTAATAAGGAAGAGTCAAAGAAGCATCTTATAGCGAGAGTACCTTGCCTTTTAATACTGGTACCAACGTCTAAACAGCTCATATCTGACACAGAGCTGATGCTGCGGGAGTTCCGTGCAGACGCTTACTGCAAGGCGCTGCGCCCACATACCCCTGAGGGCATCGCCCAGGCTCCGGGAGGTCAGCTGGGGTCTTTCACTGGTCTTTAGCTCTGCTACCAGACTCTGGCCCTGCCAGAGACTTTTTGATTTATTTATTGAGTAGTTCTGAGTCTCACCTGCAGTGGCTTTGTCTAACTTCCAAACAAGACAGGAAGCGTGTGTGTGCAGGAACACTCAATGCTGAGACTCCCATTTCAGCAAGATGCAAACCTTGCTTTCTAAAATTGTCCAAATGGAAAAATCAGAAGCAATATTTAGCTTCTGGCGGGGGTGAAAAAACGAAACAGGCAATTTAGGAAGTGGCTAAGCATCAAACGCCACGGCGACTGAAAACAAGCTGGATGGACTCACTGTACGAACAGAATAGCTCTGAACTCAACCCAAAAGTGACTGTTTCAGATCTCCTCATCTGTTTCCTATGGTCTGCCTACAAGGAGAACTAAACTACTGAAGAGTTTAAAACTCCAATACCCAAACTGTCCATACTTCAGCTCATTTTTCAAGAATCCATTTACTTTCTTAAACATCAAGAAGTGTTGCCAGAGTGGAGAGAACTGCTGGGATTTTCTAGCAAAAACACTCCAGTGCTCTTCAGGGAAAAAAAAGGAGCTGCACTTGAAAAATAAACCCTACAAAAGCACACTTTTCCTAGTATGTGTGATTAATACAATTTCATATACCATTCACTTTAAAGATGCACTAGCGCAAGTATTCATTCCTCTGAGAGCTCACATCTTAGCGCAAATTATTCTTTTTGTACTGTGGAATTAAGAACGTCCTGTGTGGTTTGTTTGGGGTTTTTTTTGTGGGTTTTTTGTTTTAGGGTTGGGGTTTTTTTTGGTGTTTTGTTTTGGTTTTGTTTTT
The DNA here is from genome assembly GCF_000687285.1 of Phaethon lepturus. Lineage (NCBI taxonomy): Eukaryota > Metazoa > Chordata > Aves > Phaethontiformes > Phaethontidae > Phaethon > Phaethon lepturus. The sequence goes on from NW_010522047.1 coordinate 72,412, forward strand.
TAAACGGCAGAACGCAAGTTCTTCCCTGAGGTTTAATGATCTTCAAAATGCCTCAAAACAAATTTTGAGATATTTATAGTTTTGTTGCATCTCTGGATTCAAAGCCATGCAGCAGATGGGGCATGTTTTCAGCAGCATTTTGCTGGGCAAAAGGCCATTCCTATCTCTGAGGGGATGTGAAATCCTCCAGGCTGTACACTTGCAGAGTTATTTTTATTTATGAACTGTGAAGTATACGGGCAAGTACAGCAGAACCAGCCCATTACTTTGTAATGGAGGGTAAAAGTAATATGGGCTTTTCCCATATTTTGCAGAATACGCATATATCTAATGCAGCATTGTAATCCCAAAGATAAAGCAAGCGGGATGCTCTGCATCAGAGGTCTCAGTAGCTGCCTGCAGATTACCGGAGGAAGGTGGGACAGCCCTGTGCTGCGGGGACAGCACTAGTTCTGCCACAGACTTCCCCTTTGAAGACAAGAGGGATTTTTCCAATGCAGCTGGCTAATATGGGTGTTTTACTTCAGATTTCTCAAAAGGGCTTAATATGCAAGGAGCAGATACACTACATCCCTTCTAAAACTCAAGATCTCTTGAAAATACCTCAAATTGAAATGCCAGCACCACCACAGGGTGCCTACCCAAATTCCCCAGTCTCTTGGAAAACTTTGCATATCATGTCTCCGTATTCTATCTCTCATTTTCTTGCACGCTGCGTAGCTTGCTTTACCCTTATCCTCCGACTGTTTTACCTGAGTAGAAAGTGAAGTCTGCACACATCTAAAGTGCAGTGTTAAGGAATTTGTAAACTTCTTGTTTTTTGTGTACAGACGACTTTGTGTACAGATGCGCACACAGAGTAGCTGAATGCACCACCAGCTTGTTAAGGACACGATTCTGTAGTAACACTAGCAAATCAAAAAGAACTGGACTTCAGCATGGCAAGAAGCAAAATACTTAAGTAAGCAGCAAAATTGACAGAAAGGTTAAAGTGCTAGAAATTGTGTAGCTTTTTAAAGTTAAAACCTTGTCTACTGTCACATCTGCCAACCCACTTGCAAACACATTCTGTAGTGGTCCTTCGCTAAATGTCAAAGTTATTCTTCCACGCCTATGAAACAGAAACACAAATCTAACTCTCACCCCCTCCCGCGCTCACACACTGGTACCTGCCTGCAGATGCCGTGTCGAGATTCCCCTGGTGCATCTGACCCTGCTGCTCACTTGTGCCATCATCTTATATGATGTGAATAAAACAACCTCTCAGCTTTAACACTTCCAATTTTTTAAGGGCTCATTGATGTTGAAAGAAAAGCATGTTGAACTTCTTTGGACTCTTGATGAATACAACAGTGCTACCAGATTGGCGCTGGAGTCCAAATTTTGCAGGCTTTGGTTCAGC
>NW_010522047.1:73844-81964 GCF_000687285.1 Phaethon lepturus
CCTTGTGGGGTATGCACAGTTGCGTCCCTGCTCAGCCAGGCTCTGTGCCAGCTTCGTCCCTTCCCTCTACTCTGCATTTTAATAATACAAACGAGTCTCAAGCCAGAGAGTCACATTTCCACTCTGGCTCACACCTGTGTATTTCTGAAAGCACCTCTTCCGCCCCAGCATCTCTCACTTGAACAATTCACCTGGGTAATGGACACCATATAAGTTCTGGTTTTCAGCCTGACAGCTGTTGGCTCTTCTCCAGACTGTGGGTGTCTCTGGCTCTAGAAGCGCCCAAGCAAATTAATTCTTGCTCATGTCACCGTGTCTCCACCAGCCCCAGACGCTTGGGTTGTGCCTGCAACCATGACTGGAAACGGGAAATGCTGCAAAATGGTGCAGCCTCTCCCTATCACAGAACACAGAGAGTGTGCCCCGCGCTGCCTGGGGCTGCGGCGGGCAGGGAGGGAATCACCTGCGATGCAAAACCACATCGTGGTTGTACGTGTTACCGGTACGTTCACCTCTCCTGGCATTCTGTCACAGCATGAAATGCCTCAATGGAACTTTTGAAATACGGGAGTTGCAAAAGTAAAGTCTTTATCATAAATCTGATAATTAACCTGCATAACTAATTTCCCTTCTGGCAGCAGGCATAGGTTGGAATAAATAGTCTACTCAATACCTACTGAGAGAAGACTCCCATATTTCATGTTTACTTTAAGCAAGTATAAAAACCTAGGGACAAAGGGCCTCAAAGAGTCAAATTCCTTGCAGTTTCGACAGAGTGCCCTGAATAATACATAAAGCAGCTACGCTCTTATCCCTAAAACCACAGGTGTGAACCAGATGTCATGCTTATCTTCTCTTGAGATTACAGCAAACAATTGCACACCTTCAGAATATAAAGTAAGCTTTGGATCAAGAAGCCTGAAATATATTAAAGGTGTTTAACTGAAGTTAAAAATTCAAATATTAACCTACAAGCCACTGATTCATTTAAGAATCTGTTTATAGCCTATGTTCTATAAAAGTTATATTTCTTTTATTTAACCTTTTAATAACAAGATGTATTAGGAATCACAAATCTGAGATAAAACTACTTGCATAAACTTCAGTCTTGGTATGTAAGGTATTGCCAAACAGATTGTTCAAATATACCACCACCTATTTAAAATACCATGGCTCAAGGAACATAATTAAAGTTAAAGCCTTGATTTAAATTTTAAACTTTCCTATTATTGTAATATAGGTTTAGAAAAAGGTGAGCATATGCTGCACTCAAATATTGAAAGGAGATTAAACCCAGAATGGTACCTCAAAGAGAATTTTAAAATTAACTTACTACGTTGTAACAAGCCACGGTGCAAATGATGCTCTAACCATACATCCTTGATCATAGCTGACAACCTAAGAGTGCACAGACAGAGGATATTCCAAAATGTCTAGTTTCAAGAAGATAACGATTTCATCACTAAACTAGTGAACGTCACTAATATGCTGCTGTTTGTTACTGGGGACATTTCAGAAAAACAACAGGGTCCTCCTCACCAGATGCACAAAATAATAATGCCCCAGCATCTTTTAAAGGTCATACTCAAATCACAGTATTTTCTCTCTTAAGCTAGGTTCAGGCACCTCCTTTGACTCCTGTGTCAACACCTCAGGAGCAGTAGTGCTTGCTGCAGAGGGTGAGGGTCTGTTGTCTCCGATAGATGGTTCATGTCCTATTTCAGTTTTTTCTTAGCTTTCCTCTTCTACCCTGGCTAGCTTCATTCTTTAATCCAGAGCACCCGGTTTCCTTCCGCAGCATTCCCTGTCACACACACACACTCCAAAGGCTGTCAGCATCTAATGCTAATGCTTCACTAAGAGAAGTCTTCCAGGTCAACTTATGACAGAAATATTGCAGGTTTGTAATTAAAGCCCTAGATAAGAAAGTCTTGTGTTTACGCAATAATCCCCATATTCACTTAATAAAAGCATGCATCTCACTCTTGTAGCTGTAGAGAAAAGGTGGTGAACACGACCTGAATCTAACAGCTGTAATGTCATCTGCTTGATCTTGAGGGATTTGAACTACCCTATTCATTTAACAAGTGTTCACCAGTGACCCAGAGCCTCATCCTGCCCTCCAGCAGCAGAGCCTGTGACTCCAGGGGAAGAAGCATCCAACATCTTGGCTCACTCATGTTAATAAAATGGAGTATGAAGAGTCATCAGTTACAGTGTTAACATGACCCTGTCTGTAATGCTGAACAGTCAAACTCTGTTTGAGTTGAGAGCACGGACCCAGGCTGCTCAGCTCCATGGCAACACTAATGATTTAAACATCTTTATAACCTTTTATTAAAGATATGGGATAAAAGTAAAGAATAGTACAGCAAAATACAAAATTTCAAATATAAACAATTAAGTCTTCAAGCTTCACCACATGCCTTATCGCTATCTCTGTCAGTGAATGGGTTTTTCCTAAAAGGACAATGTTTTGATGGTATTAAACGTGGTGATAAATATTCTTCTTCAGAAAAACAGGTGAGATAGGCTAGAGTTAGTTCTGGAGTCCAGTCCTAATTTCTGCAGGAAAAAAGGTAGCAGCAAAAAGAAAAGAAGCACACACACAGATGACGCAGCTTCTGCGACTGATACTTGCACCTTCATTACCGTGGCAAACAGGCCATGAAAGTGGCTGGTATCAAAAAAACAGCCCAGAAAAGTGGTTTTTACCAGCCACTCCAACTCTTGGCAACTCCCGCCGCGTGGCACCGGGCACAACTTTTCCCTGCCTCGCCGGCCATGGGGTCACAGCAGGGCTGTGAAAGGGAGTGTGCCTGGGCTCACTATGCCAGGCTCGTATTAAACAGAAGGAAGAAAGAGATAGGAAGGAAAAGAAGTGAGATGGGGGAAGAAAAGGACAAGACAGCATCCATATGTTTCACGCCAAAGGTTGAAGATTTAGGTAAAGTCAGTGGCAGGCCTTGTTGCTTTCCCCACCTCTGCTCCGGACCGGAAGAAAGAGATAGGAAGGAAAAGAAGTGAGATGGGGGACAGTATCCATATGTTTCACGCCAAAGGTTGAAGATTTAGGTAAAGTCAGTGGCAGCTCTTGTAGCTTCCCACACTGCTGCTCTGAGCCGGTCAAAACACATTCACAACTGTCTTCCCAGAACACCCGGTCACGCGGTGGTTGGTGTGCTGGTATTACAGGGTCCTGAGATCCCAGGAGATCATGAAACTGCAAGCGTTGTATTTTATCTCCTTCCCTTCCTCAATACATCATTGGGCCCTTACACTCTCAAGAGCTTCTCTTAAACAGACTGCCAGCCAAGGGCTAGGGCTGGCACGAGCGTATCCATTAATTACATCCACCAGTGATTTACAAAACACCAGTTTCGATCCGCTAATTTCCAGCTCAATTCCCTTCTCATTTAAGCACATACCTCGGAAGGTATCTTGATGGTTTTTTAAGATTATTTCAATACACTGATCTTGTCTAGTAAAGTAGTGTTGCCGTGGATGTTGTCTGACACCCAAGGCTGCATTAATATAGCCCTGGAGAGCCCTCATAAAAATACTCTGTTCAGGCCACAGGTGCACCTAGCTCTCTATCCTGTCTCAAGTACCACGTACTAATGGAAATTAAAAATGAGACAATGCGTGTTTACATGGACAAACAGCAACTGTGCCCTTAGCTACACCCCTGCAGCTTCCAGCAAGCCTCAGAGGCCTTTCTGAGCTGGAAGCTGCAAAAGGATCACCCTTTGACTGCTTTGTCCAAAACTCTGTTAAATCCTCTTTCCAACCTGTATTTATTGCTGACCGCTAGAAGATCATCTCACAAGGTGTTCCACAGTTCATGAACTTTGATGCACTGCATGAAAAGTGTTCCTCTCTGTTGAATGTGCATTTTCTGTCTTTCTGGTCTCAGACCCTTAGGTAACTATTGTGAAGCATAACAAATAACATCTATTTAACTTCTTTGAAATTTCATGGACTTTTGTAATCATGTGCCCCAAGTCACCTTTTCCAAGCTGAGATGTCACATCAACTATTTAGATTCTTGTCTCATGGAAGGTGTTCTGTATCACTGAAGGTTCTCTCTGGTTTGGGGATGTACAAAGCATTTTTGAGGTTGGGCAATCAGACTGTCCAAGTCATACATACCATGGAGTAAAGATCTTTCCTGTTGATTGTATTCATTTCTAATAATTTTAATCTTCCTATTTGCCTTTTTGCTACTGCTGAGCACCGAGCTCATATGTTCAGAGCGCTCTTTGAAAGGACTCCGGAAATACTTCCTTGAGTGGCAGTAACTAATTTAATGTTCATTAATATATGTGCATACTCAGAGTTCTCTTTTTAACCTGGTTAAACTAGCAAATGAGATTTATATGATCCTGCTTTGTGTTTGTGTGTCTGCATATGACATGTCAGTCCCTTGTAGTAACTTTAGAGAGTATTGACCAATTTCATCAAGACCTGAATGCTCACTGGGTTTCTCAAAGACTTTACACCAATGCAAGTTCCCTTGCAATTAAGTGGCAAAGTTGAAGAGACATCCTACTAGTTTCACCGGTATGGATCAAATATTGAAGATTCTCCCTGTCCTCCTTCACAAAGCACTTCATCATCACGTCTAGCATGGGCAGCAGGCATTTCGGCAGCTGTTACGTGCCTTCCAAACTCCGCAGTACTGCATGCAGGTAAGCTGGGAGTTGAGAGTTGTACTGCATTAATTTCGGCACCCAGGGATGTACCAGGACACACAATGTACCTATTTTTTTTTAACTCAGTGGGATTGGCATCAGTAGGTACCGATTCCCGTGAGCCACTGAGAAAATACCAGCATTTGGATCTAAGCACACACAATATTAACAGAAATCTACCATTCTGTTAAATATTGTAGTATGGTAACTTTAATCATAAAGCCTCTCAGTATTTAAATACTTCAGGCACTGTAGACATTTATACAACTAGAAGTAGATGAATTTTCAAATAGATACTTCTGAGTAATTATCCTCTTGAGACAGCACCAATTGCTAAATAATGCCTCAGTTTAATAGCACATAGCTCTTAAGAAATGAACAATTCTGGGGACTATTAAATCTCTCAGAAACGTAACAAAGATGGTGATAAATACCTTGCACTCCATTTTAGTCCTCGTGTGGATGAGGAATAGGCTATTTTTTTCTCACCTGTTAGCTGAACTTCAAAGACAACTCCTTACAAAATTAGGGGGTAGCCCCTCCTACTTGGTCTAATAAGGCAAAATTTGTTCTTCCAGACATCAGCAAAGGTTCCTTATGAGCAAAATTAGTACTCAGACTCATAGTGAAATTTGTCTTAGCAAAACGTATCATAACTGGATCGGATAGTTGAGTGGGAACTCCTGAAAATACCACAATCCTTAAAGATTAACTGGCAAGGAATAATTGGTCTGTCCTTCCAGAACATCCCTCTGTCGTTCCAGGGAAGAATTGTCGAGCAGAAAACTACAGGGAACAGAAAGAGTACTCAATCCAGACTCACGCCAATGAATCAAGGCATGACTGGGGAGAGAGTTTTCAGAGGAAGCTGCTTTTACGTAATACATAAAGCTCTAGAATATCAGGAAAATGCAGACCTCTTGTTCGTATAAAATGCTAGCCTTTATTCATGCTCCCTGAAGATGTTTATCCTAAAACTCTCCCTGCTTGCGTATTACTCACTGCTAATAAAAGAGCCCTGGGAAAGAAATTTGCATTCTCTGGTCACCAGAGGCATGTGAATAGAGTGATTCAGCGTGTCGCTCCATAGAGAAGGTTGCCTTTTCTCAGTCAAGAGCAAAAAGATGGCAGCAAAAGGCATAAAAACAGTTGTCTCCTCATCCTGACACCATTTTACCTCTCAGGGGCATTCTGAAGTCTTTAGAGATGACAAGGTCTCCAAAGCAAACCATGTCAGATTGTGTTTACCTTCATGCTAGTTCACTCAGTGTCCTAGCTTCATTTCAAAAGCAGCCATCAATAATACACAGAAGAGGCCATCTCCTTATACGGAGAAAGCAGAAGTTAAAATTACCGCAATAAAGCCAATTTGTAGCAGCTATCTGACCCCTAGTATCAAGTAATTTCATCATCATTTGACAGTGCGTCATGAAATGCTCCTGTACTTAATTCTGCGTTGAATGACGAATGAAATAAGATGAATGATTTGATAACTTGGGTGATCAAAAATTTCCATTGTACTTTCTTCCTCGTTAGAAAAAGTTACATTAAAAAAAAAAGATTAATGCAGAAGTGCCAGTTTTTAAGCAATGATTGAGAACGCTACATAAAAAAAGCTCAAAAAGTAAGGACAGTGAAGTATTTTCAGGTGTGCAATAAAACACAGCATTTTAACATATATATACATGTCACTTCGGGTTCAGCGTGCGATAAATTTCCATTAGTATCTCACTGACAATTGAAGCTTGGCTGAATACTAAATAAAGCTGCGTGGATGTTCTGCCGAGTCCTGTTGTGGCAAGGAAGGAGGGTCTGAAAAACATAGGAAAAACAGTCTGTGTGTGAGGTTCAATCACAAACACCTCCTCTATGGCCACTACAGGAAGAGAAGAGCAGACTCCCACCATACCATGTAACCACGTGTCCTGGTGGTGTGTGGCCAAATGTGGCCTTCACCTTGGCCTGTGATGGGTGTCCCTCAAAACAGCTACATTACCCCTAGCTTCAGTTTCTGTGGGTCAGTAAGTCATCAAGAGAAACAGGAGCAGCAAGCCTGTGTCTTCCCATCCTGAAATGAACTGAGATTTAATAAATGCAAAGATAATTTTCAGATCCTTACATGGAAAAGGCCTCGAGAACTGTTATGCTGAGACCTGCTGGAATGAAGCGCCAGTGTATTTAGATATAAGTTTGTACAGATAAAGTCTCCTTCAAATGCTATCTTATAATTTCAATTATGGTTCAGGAAGAGAGGATATGAAGGAAGACTATGTCCTCAATGAATACAGTGACTTTATTATTCTCATGTCTGGACCCGCCCTGGGAGGTTTCAGACCTGGGATTTCTGTAGTTACAGGTCATTCCTCAGAAAGCCACACTCTCATCTGTAGATGTTCAAAAGCTGGTAACATAACAGCCTCCAAACCAAAAAAATCATGCTAGCTAGACTATGTGATATCAAATTTAATCTATTAGATAAATGCAAGAGTGTTCACGGACACATATACTGAGTCCTGCCTCTATTAAATTACCTTTTCAGAATGTAAAGCATTTGACCAGTGCAACCTGACAAGTGCCAGATGAACGCAGTAAGTAACACAGCACAATCGATAGGTTTAGGTACATTGTCTTAACTGCATCACTTAGATATTCCTTTTTTTACCCACATACGGACAAATCCGGATAAAATAGTGCTATGCTAGACAGTGATTAAATCTTAGAAGTTGGATGCTCAGAATAAAACCAGCGTCAGTGAGAGTGAGGGCCCACTGCATGAGGCTCAGCATGAAGTCACCCTTCTGCAAAGTGCTCGGACCTGGGGCAGCCTCCTCGCTTGGTGATTGTACAGGATCCAGCCTGACAGACATGGAGCCTGGTTCAGAAGACACTACAAGCGCAGAAGCCAGCAAACCACAGGACTTCTGCGCAAGATTTTCAGCTCCGATAAAAGAACCTTAAAAAAGAGGCAAGAATTAATTGAATTTTCTTTGGCCTAACTAGACACGCACACCTTTCTGGGGGAAGACGGTTTAAAGAAGACCTAACGCATAATGTAACAAACTATTGGAGCCGACTTAGGTGAGATTTCCTCCTCCTTTCTTCCACATCACAACCCAATTACAGTCACATACAAATCTGAGTTTGTAATCACTATCATCTTGCTCTTTTCCATGTTAACAGCAGCAAGGCATAAATAAGGATAAACTTTCCTCCACAATAAGAACGACAAACATTTTACTAAATCCGTAAGATAAAGAAATTTCACCCACTGTTAGATCCTCTTTATCACATGTGGAATTCTGTCGTATCTCACGAAGAAATAGTGGTTATATGCATATGGTTTTAAAAGATTCAGAGCTTCCACATAAACAAACACACACATACACCCACCAAGCTTAGGGAAACAATAGATTCTTTTTCAGCAGG
>NW_010522047.1:81995-85039 GCF_000687285.1 Phaethon lepturus
AAACAATGTTTATTTCCCCTTAAATGCGTGAAATTACAATAACCGATTGTCAGACCACTACGGTCTACTTATAAAACTCTGAGAAATTTTAGCTGTTTGCAAACCAGTCTTCAACGACTTCCAAAGGCCTTTGTTAATGCCTGTCCCCAGAGAGGATGGAGATAATGCAGGAATCCTGCCCACCACAAGAACAAATCGATATTTTAACACTCTTACTGCAATACTGTTGATCCAGACCTTACAAAGAGCCACCAGAAAAGTTAACTACAGCATATTCTATCATTTTAAACCCATCATAGACCAAGACTTTGGTCATTTTTTCCTGTACTTGCCTAGCATATTTCACAGATTGGCATCCTTGTCACTCTAGGCTTTTAAAAAAGCATTGACAGGCAGTCATTTGTTTGACCAGACCTTAACTCCTCAGATTCCAAAACTTGGCTTTTCTAGGAGTTATAGGTATTGAGGGCAAGAATTGAAATGAAGTTGTCAAGTGACAGTAATGGGCTCTCTTTCTCCCTTCCCCTCCTCCCCAAGACTGATGCTATTCATTTAGAGCACACGTACGACCATCTAATCTAATCTGCTGAAACCTCAGTGAGACCTGGCAGTACCTCAACTGGAAAATAGTTCTAAAATTAATAATAAGACCACCTTTGAGTTTAATGCCTTGGCTATCACAGATACCTAATGGTGCACTTTGCACAAGTCACACTCGGACACGGGCAGCAGGAGAGGAAGAAAGACAAGAATTACAGTGGATTCCTCACTGCCATGCAAACACAGCCACTTTAAACGCATAGTTACAGACCAAGCAGCCATTTTTATTTCACAATACATTCTGTTTCTGTGAGGCTTGATCTCAGTCCTTGCTCATGTAAAAAAGTCTTAAGACAATTCAATGGGAGCAAAGGCTCCTTTTCTGCTCTATGTATACAGATAAAAATGAGTTGAGGCTTGTCCAGGGACTGCAAGACTGAGGTGACAGGGCACCACTTCTGAACCCCATTGTTTTCTACTAAGTGGGAAGAAAAGAATGAATATCTTAATTTGTTAAATTCCAATTAATTATAATTCAATTTGGCAAGCCCTAATACAGGAAAATGTCTTTACTTTCCCATCTTCTAAGTTTTTAGAAGAATGTAGACTATATGATTGATGGAAACTTCCAAGCTTTTAAGTAGTGGATACGGTAACATTTTCCTTAGATAGATGATTTCCCCAATGTGAAAATGTTAGTTTTAATGAAATGAAATAGCCTTAATTGGTTGTGATGGGAAGTAAACCCTGAGATAAACATTGCATAAATAATTCACATCCTTCCATCTGGGGAACTTCTTCCTGAATTGCAAAGTGTCTTGAAATGCAATACACATTATTTTAGCAGCAACTAAAAAAATGCAGACTTCTTCCAACACATTGCATCTGGAGTGGAGAGCATCTGCTATTCTGGAGTTGAGTGCATATTTTAAGACATACTTTTAGAAAGTTTTTTTGATTCCGGACTAGAACATTTTCTCCTAACACACGGTCTTCCACAGAACTGGTCTTCACTGTAACTGGATCTAACTTTAACACCTTGATTTATCTGTGGAAATTCACATTTCTCATGCTGTCCCAACTGGAATATGTAAAACCTTTTCCTCTCTTGTCATTCACACTGTGCTGTGGCCAATGCAGCATCTAAAAGGCATTTGTAGATAGAGCTGTTAACATTTTTCATACTGGATCATGGTATATGACCCCTAACACTCTTGTATCTGCACTTACTGCTTATTCGTTTTAGGAGTTAGTCTCCTGTTCAGAACAGCTTCAGGAACAACTTTTCTCCTAAGGACCTGCCCCTTGTTATAACAGAAAATACATCTGATTCCAAATTCTCTGCAGAATTTGTGGCAATTACTGCACCCTGCACAAAAAACGGGGAGGGGGAGGAACGTGGAAGCAGCAAAACCACAAAACTCATTTACAGTATTTAATTTGATACTATAAAATTCACCACGGAGAACATAAGCAACCATAGCTTCTATGTGGTGATATTCTGGGTGTTCTGCAAATGAAACTTAACAGCACACCACAAATGATGTTGTTCTGATCACATCTCTTATATAGGACAGCTACTGACCTTCCTTGTGCGCCTGGGGGAAACTTAAGACATTTGTGCAAGCTGCTAAAAATGAAGTTTTTCTTTAAAGGTATTATTTAGGAAAGATCACAACTTCTGATGAACTAGTGTTGATTTAAAACATGAATGTGTGAAACAAAGCCCTCTGAAGGGAAAATATACTATCTATACATAATTTTTAAAAAGTGTGTATATATATTTAAATCAACAATAATATTCTTAAAAAGGGAAAGTGCTAGAGACATACTTATTTTTTCTGCCTATTATGCAAAATAAATATGGAAGCATAATGAAAGAATATATTATGCTTCTTGTGTTCATTGTCACGATTTTTATAGGATCAAATCAAACAGACAATGGAAATGAGTTTTGCAGTTTCACTATGCCTTCTGGTTATCAACTGATAAGTTCCTAGCTGACGATCTTTTTTTTCTCTTTTAATACAGACTCCAAAATAAACAATTCTAACACTCAGAGTGAAACTTTAAAAAACAGATTTTCTTCTCTCTCTGCAAAAGATTACATATGATTGCACTTAGAGATCAAGGTAGGATATAATGTTTGTAGAGGATTCATTTGGATCGTTTCCTTTTCATAAAGCAAAGTACAACATGCCCTGGGACTGGACTCCAACAGCAGAGCTTACTAAGTCTGCCCCTACCCACTCTGAAGTCTGGTACGCTAAAAAGGTTTCTCCAGGCTTGGGTAGCTCTTAAATCTTGAATACAGAGAAGTGCTACTAGATGAATCACAAATCATTTAACAGGATTCTGCTTTGCTTCCAGCGAGTCACGAGCAATGCTTGCGGCTTTTTATGCCTATCAAAGAGCATCAGCAAGGTGCTGAGATTCTCCACCCATGGAAGGACTAAGGCAACAGGGATTTGACACGCCAGGATTTTTGGTCGCTTGCTCCTGCT
>NW_010522047.1:85070-94715 GCF_000687285.1 Phaethon lepturus
ACCTAAAATACCTCAATCTTTCACACGTCACTCCATGTAATTAGCAAAAGGCAGCCTGAATTAATTTGTTTTCCCTACTATTTTCATGCAACGTGGCAAAGGGGGAAAGACAGGAAGACGTGATTTTCAAACCACAACAGTGAGTTAGGGTGATTCAGAACAGGTACCAATCAGAAACAGCAGGTTCATGTTTTGAAACTGCCTCAATTCTGCTTGGTGACGTCTGTATTAAAACAGCTTGCTGAGAGTGGATGTGCGCAGAGTCCTTTTTAAGTTTCTTGACTCTCAAAATCTAAATCTTCAACACTCAGAGCTGCTCAGCAGCTTAAGAAAAAAGAAAAAAAAGAAAAGTAAGCCTTCCACACTCCAGAGTCATTTTGCAGAAAATCCCCAAACCACTGAAAAACAACTGCTTAGAACTTACATTTTAATGTTAAGGGCTATTCAGGAAATGCAAGAAATTTTTAAAAAATGTTTAACCATATAAACAGCGACTGAGAACGCATTTCTTATTAAGCATTTTTATGGTTACAGCTACTCTGCTGCTGAAAAAGCAACTACTTATAAAAATAAAGCTAATATTTATGGGCACTATAGCTCAGGAAGGGACCTCTTTTATAAGACGTTTACTGCAGCAGCCATCACAGCTGAATCATGTTATTGCACAAAAATGAGTGGTTTTTTTAAACTCAGGCTAACATTTAACAACTTTAAGTAAATGATAACGTATGAAATTAACTTCCAACAGTACTAAAAACAGAATAGCAAGGACCCAATCTGTGAGATGCTGATCATCCTCCCACTGTGAAAGTGCCTGCAAAGGGGCCAGTAAGTAGGGAACATTGTGACGACCACAAAAGCAGATGATTTACAGAGATGTGCAGACGATCAACAAATTGCCATGCACAGGACACCTCTCCTTGAGTGGCTGCAACCCTGGCAAGTTCAAAACTCCCCTTCTTCATTACTCTCCCCCAGTATCAAGCACTAAATTCAACACCTCTTGTTTTACAACTATCATGAAGTCCGCAGGAAAAAAAACCACACCATCCCTGTTCTCCATGAGTTATGTCCTGATGTTCTCCTCCTCACCTTGGTAACTGCTGGCAGCCTCATTTGTGAAAACTTCTGTTCTACAGCACTCATTGCAGAAAGACCTAATTACATAAGTAGGGAGTTACCCTTCAAGACCTAGAGGGCATGACCTTTAAAATACAAGTTCAAGGTCATACTTTAATTCACTCAAAGTCCCCAAGATGATTATTTTACAATGTATGCACTAATCAAAGCCATGCTTTAGGATTTGGCAGACAAGCTGTTCTGTCTATCAGAGTAACTCACAGATGGTATGTATGTGACACAACATATTCATCATGTTATATTCTTAGTATATGCAATTTTCCCCCTTGCTAAATTTTCTGGCGTTCAGCAAGGGCTGTAAGAAACCACTGGTACCTTGGAAGAGATATTCTTCCACCCTTGTTGTCTTTAAATTAACTGAATAAAGAAAGAATCTAAAGGTTGAAGAAACTCATTCTCCTGTGTAATTGTAAAACATATTGAATTTGATTTTTTACCCTAGGTACTATTTTTTAACTTCTATTTTGTAGCTCATGTTTATTTTCTGCTCTTCAGTTCACATACTGTACTTTCTTTTTACTTCATGTGTGCCACATTGTTTTAGCTTTTGCTCTTACTTCTGCTTATTTATGATCCTTTTTTGACCAAAATCTCAGTAAGATTTGCTTTAGGGGCACTTTTTAATCTTTTTTTCCAGGTAGTTGCATGCATAAGTGAACCATTAAAATTGAATCAGTTCAGTGAATCAAACTGAATGACAACAAACTAAAATGAGCAGAAATATGCCTAAAGCAACAAGCAGATTACTTATTTTACTTATTTGTAATGTTGCTTTCTTTTTTTCCTCTCCTCTAGTTCTTCTGATGAAATACAGAGCTGCTTTTTTTTTTTTTTTTTTTAAATACTGGGATGAGTTTTCAATCCTGAATATAGATTTTGTAAAGGAAAATGCACAGGGGGAAGATGCACCCACACAAGATTAGGTTTCGGAACTGCCCGGCAGCCTACATTAAAGCTCATCATCTGGAGAAGTTAACCAGCAAGCACAGGCAAGAGTTGATGAAAATGAACTTCCCGCTCCCCATTTCTCTTGCTCCCATTACTTTTGTCTATCTTTTACTCCTGCCTTGCTTGTGTTTTAGAGCCTCAAGAACACAAGTCACGTGTACCGCTGATCTTTGTTTTGTACAGTGTGTCGGCTTGGATTAGTCCTTGTTATATGAGGGTAAGAATAGAGAGAAAAATAACTGAAAATTAGGTTCCCTGCCTTGGAAAGAGCAAGCCAACAGCCAGCACACAAGCTACCACACTTTCTGTTACAGAGTGATAAATGCCACTGCCATGGTCAGAATTTTTCAGTGGTTTTCAGTGTTTTAGCTTTTATGCTGAAAGCCAAAACATTAATAAAGCAATTGAAGTAGTAGGCATATAAGTCCATGAATGTCAGTAGCAAGGTTTCACATATGTCAGTCTGCAGTAATAAAAGACTTCATATATAGTGCTAGGGTTGGATGTTACTATTTTTATTTTTTATATGAGGAACTAAGGACAGGAATGCAAGCAAATGGAGGAGAAAAATGAAGGCAATTCCAATTAATCATTTCCCCTAGTGACATTTTAATGCATTATTGTTACAATTATTCCAAAATGTCCTCAAAGGATCATCACGCCAGCTTTTTCAGACTTCATTTTTCATGGAGTGAAATTTTAACAAGCAACCTTTCAGGAAAGTGTTGATCTCTGAAGGGGCAATACCTGTTCATCCCTCTCCCTTTGTGGGAAACAGGGCTACTAGATGCACTGAAACATCAGGTGTGTTATGTTATAAGGGCCTCTCTTGATTTCCTTATATTTTCACTAGCTTGAGGTTTTCTCTGCTTCAGTTTTTCTTACTCACTGCCCAATGACTTTCTTAAATTCTGCATTTTCAGAAACCGACTTAAAATATGGCAAGATAAAATGCATCAGCCAGGCTGTAGGGGGATAGAGAGGTGGTGTGGGTTTTTTAAGCTATTAAGTTACTTTAATATTTTTTTCCAGTTTACAACATATGAGTAAAATAACCTCTTCTGTCTCAGCATAATTAGTTCCCCAGTCCTGGCATGCCTCAGAGCCTCGTGTTGTTTGGGGTGCTGTTTGCCAGGGAACACTTAATATTCTCATCTATCACATGAATCAATAAAACGCAACCCTGTTTTTCACAAGGTGGCAGTGTATTAGGAAGAGTCATATGGGCTGAGTTAATTTAAAAGTAATAGACTGAAATCGTCCACATTACTTTTATTGAACTGACAGAGCAGGTCCAGTGCTGCTAAGAAATTAATCCCATTTCACAGAATCACAGAGCAAAGCCATAAAAGTTACTGGTTTATCTTCAAATATAATAAAAAAATTAAACTCAAGCGCTGATTTTTACTTCTGAATATAGAGGTTTTTTAAAGACACTACTTGGGAAATGAACAGGAGAATTAGAGCTATGCCACATCAACCATATAGCCGTTGAGTTAAATTCATGTTCATCAGACAAAAAAAAAGTCTCCCTCCTGATAACCAAAAAAGTCAAAGCCTGAAAATTAACCCCAGGCACCTTCAACATGTGTAAAAGCAAGCAGTGGAGTTCCCATAAATTCCCTTAACCCTCAGTGGGAGGAGAGGGTCCCTTCAAAGGGCAAATGATCCCAAGGGCTCAGCAACCCTCGGGAAAGTGCAAGTCATCACTAAATGAAGAGGAAACCCAGGATGAAGAGTCCTAAGTTAAGGACCTCAGTTCGGTCCACCTACCTGAGATGGTCCTAAGAGGACAAAAAAAACCAGCAACAAAATCTTCCCCAGATCGATAGCAGGCAGGATGCTCGGTGCTGTGCCATGTGGGGGGCCTTCTGCCTGCAATGATAACTCAGGCCCCAGCCCCGTTTTGGTTTGTTAACACTTTGGTATCTTTAATACGTTTTAATGTTTTGTCCTGAACAGATTCTTACAGTGCAGGAGCTGGAGGAGGCACAGTGCTGGAGAGGAGTGTGGTGAGCACTACAGGGCAGAAGACTTATCAGGATCTGTGTCAGCAAAGCAGATTTCACCTTCGATAATACCTGTTTTATCATTACTGGACCCTGGATAGGAGGCTACCAGTCAGGAAACCTTCACTGCACCATATGGTCGTGCACTCATTAAAGCTGCCTCCCCACACCATGCCCTGAAAACTTGGACACTTGTTTTCCTAAATGTTTGGTCCTCAAATTGATAAATTTCTTCAGACGTGAAATTAAAATCTTTGGCACCAAAAATATATTTGCATCCAAGGATACATGTTATTTCTCATATCCTGCTATTTAAATCATTTGACTTTGAGTGAGATATGGGAGAAGTTTAAGTTTCAGTACATTTTAGTCTCTATCATGTCAAATTTACAACCCTGGAGTAAATCACACTGCCAAGACAAATGTCTTCACTTAAATCAGATTTGTTGCTTCCTTCCATACTTTGGAACATTAATAAAATTGGGAGTTCTAGTTCATAATAATAGTTTCATCCTCACTGTGCCAGGAAAACCACAAGAAGTTCACAGGAACCTTAATTCACCCTCCACATACTCACTTCTCTAGGTTAAGCAATTATAGGCCCTGATTTTTATTAGCTATGTGAACGCGCATGCATCTGACTCAAATTCTTACAAGTGTATCAGCATGCATGCAGTTGGCCCAGATATACTACGATTTGCTTTAAATGTCTCCTCTAAATGCTGTTCTTATCTTCAGACTTCCTGAAGATTGGAGGCATTAAAAACAACAAAACAGCTCTCTGGGAAAGGGCAAAAGCACCTGAAAGCAAGTAAAATGGCAGGAATGTTTACAGCTCACTGAAATTACTTGAAATTTCTCCCCTAAGTAAAAGAAATTTCTAACAATTGTTTTTCCCTGTCATCTTTCCAACACCTCTTACATCTGTGCTCTCAAGAGGTCCAAGTCCCTCTTCCATTTCTGGATCAGATGCACAATTACAGGAGCTGCTGCTGCTGAGGATTACAGATCCAGTCCCTCCAGCATATGCAAAGGAGATGATCATTTTATGTTTCCTCATTGCAGCACCACCCTCAGACTCCAGTCAGAGGCCAAAGCACGTTGCTTTAGTCTTTATGCCAGATTAAAAAGCAGACCCCCGCCGAGGCACACAGCAATGAGACAAGGGTGGCAACGAGGGTATAAACTGCACTCGTGCAACAGCAGTTCACGGAGCAGAAATGTCAGCGTGTAAAAAAAACATCACTTGAAGCCGGATTTTTGACCCACTGCTCACCTAATTATTATTCCTAAACCTAAAGACTAACATAGGTAAGGTGAGTGACACAAACCTGGATTTCTAGCAAGGGGTAAGGAATGTGAATGCATCTTTCTAACTGCCACCCATTGAAAGCCCCTTTGACACATGTGGCTCCGGCGTTACATATGGCTTGTCAAGAGCCCTCCGTAATGGGAGGCACATGTCAGTGGAATGTTGCTGGGAGCCCTGTGTGACTCAAAACGCTTACTGCAGCATTATTACAGCAATCTTTCAGCATGCCTTTACTCCCCAACCGCTCCCCATTTTAACAAAACAGTCCTAAGCCTGTATTAACAACAGGGTTTAATGAAAACCATACATTTCATGACGAGTGTTTGGTCATGCATGGGAGATTTGTTTGGAATCAGGATCACTTCTCTCTAAGAATATGACAAGAGATTAAATCATTAAAAATGTATAGCCTGTAATTAGTTTATCATTGCCCGAATCGCAGGAATATTTTCCAGCGTAAAACTGATGCCACCAGCAAGAGATCATTTTGAAAGATCAATGTTGCTGAGATATCAGAAAACAAAGTAATTAGGAGACAGCATGCACGCTGTTCTCCTCTGTACTTTTTTTTTTTTCCATACAGATACACACAGACATATACATAGAAAAACTATATAACCCCCTCCTTATAAATCCTGCCAGTGATGGGGCAGATTCTGTGAGTCACAGAAACAATATCAGTGATTGTGTTAACTGACATGGTGATGTGAGATTATTCTGTAGCACCACCATCTTCTGAGCCTTGAGGATTTATACTAACTGCATATTTCTGGAGAAAGCAGCACAAAGTGCCACAAAGAGGATCTTGGTATTAGTTAATTATGGCACTGCAATATTTTCACCGGAGGCATTTTAGAAATAAACTGCAGTACAGTGATGCTGTTTGTATTGCAATAGTTAAGGTGGTTTCAGATCATAAATTATAAACCTCATTTTTCAGAGTTTATGACAGGGCTATAAAAAAGGAACCAGCCCTAGCCAGTTTTCTTTTATGACATAAAAAAAATTAGCTATTTGAAAGCTATACATTTATGCATGAGTTCAATGGTTTCAAATTATTTTTCCCCTCCCACACTCTCCTGTTTTCAGTATGTGCAAAGCCATGGTCACATTTGATGGCCATTCTCCTCTTCCTCCATACTGTGCCCCATCTCCTCAGATGCATTACCACTTAAAATCATATTCTTTTGTTTTTCAGGGGGAATTAGCAATCTTATGCGAGTCAGCATCCCTGGACAACTTTCTATAAGTATTTAGTGAGGAAATATTAAAGCTGTCATTTTCAATATGAGGTTCACAGACCCTTGGGGGCCTAATTTAAAGGGGTCTGGAGAAGATAATTAAGAAAAGTCAGTCTACTGTCAGTAGACTTAAACTCACTGAAAAAAGGGCCTACACTTCAGCAGGAAAATGTTTAGGAGACTCACAAATACAAAAAAAGTTAAAACTTGCACTGAAATACTGGAAATTTTTTTTCCAAGGAGAATATGAATTTAAAGCAGCGTAGAGGGTTGATGTCAGCTTCCAGTACAGAGAGTTTTATTCAAAAGCAGATGTCAGCCTTATAGGCTCAGAGCTTATATGCAGCCAGTCATAGCAGCACATGCCAGCAGGCTTCAAATGCCAGCTCTGCCTCTGAAAGGACAGGTGAATTTGCACCATACACACTCCTCCACTGCCAAGCTCACCACTTCACCAAGCTGCCACAGAACGCTCCATCTCCTGCTTGTATATATGATCAAGCGGAGGTAAACATGTCAGCCTAACGCCCTTTCGAATTGAAACGGAGTTATTTTGTGGAACACAGTTTCTTTGGAGTCGCCTATCAGAAGAAGAACATGTCCCCCACTTTTATTAAAAAGCAGACTGTCCTTGTCTCATCTCACCCATCCTTTGTCCCTTTGGACTGTGGTGGGACAGGCTGCCTGGGAGAGACTTTTCTCTTTTTAGATACTTCTTTGCACAGGTGAGCTAGGCTATGAACACGAATGCATATCAAAGGGGAACACAGTGCCAGAAGTTGAGATAAGGCTCTTTCTGGCCCGACAGTTGTGTTGGTGCTTGTGGGTTTGACTTTCAGGAACTGAGGAAGCCACCAGGTATCGACCTGAAAGTATTCGGAGATAGGTGCCAAGTCACTTTGCAAATGGGGCACGGGATCCTAAGTCACTTATACACTTTTTTCATGTTCTTCACACTGCTCATTAATATTGCCAAAGAGGTCTATGATATTCAGTTGGAAAGCTCTAAAAATGCAAAATGTTCTATGATAATCAAGCAAGTCTTTTAGCATACAGTTGGGTTTTATACATGCTTTTCATGCTCATAGTATTGAACAGCTCTAGGCAGCAATTAGTTTGTTAAAGATAAAACAGGAGGTAACAGTAAAAATATAATCATTTTCCCTGACCCAAAAGCTGATCACTGAAGAAAACCAGTTTAGCTTACAGCTTGGGAGCCCTCTTCTGCTGAACTGGGATCAAATGCAACAGTTTTCCTTCCTCGCAATTACGCTTCCACAGCTAAGTAGTCTTTCAGTCATGGTCTAACCCTGGCTACCATCATACACCTACACCCAGGGGTGCCACCTCGAGCCTGGCCAGCCTTTCACCCCCACGCGCCCAATGCAGTATCCTAGCGTAGTGGTAAATCACTACCGAAACAGCATCAGCACAGGTAAAAGTTGTATCTCCATCTTGCAGAAGTAAATAGCGATGCTCAATTGCTTTACTTGTCTCTCCGTCAGCGGAGACCCTGAAGACCCTGAAGAGGAGGTGTTTCTATTTGGGCTGCGCATTTCCGCACT
The DNA here is from genome assembly GCF_000687285.1 of Phaethon lepturus. Lineage (NCBI taxonomy): Eukaryota > Metazoa > Chordata > Aves > Phaethontiformes > Phaethontidae > Phaethon > Phaethon lepturus. The sequence continues at coordinate 93,286 of NW_010522047.1, forward strand.
TGGCATATGCAGCAGTGCCAGTCTCGGCGGGTGCCCTCCTCTCCTGCCTGTGGGCCTCACACAGTCAGCAGAGCTCTGCAGGAAAAGCTGCTCGGCAGATACTGGGGGAATCAGCTTGTTTTCAGAAGAAATCAAGGTCTGATTTGACCAGAAGCCAAATCTCTGGTCCCACTCCCTCAGCTGGTTACCTGAGATAATAATGCCCATGTTTATGTGGATATTTCTAACAGGAATAAGTGAATCCATTAGTCAACTTGTGGAATCATTTGCAGTTAAAAAATTTACACTCAGCAAGAAAATCCTCCTCCCTGTTGTGGCAAATGCACGACTCCCATTAACCCCAATGAGAGTCACACATTCTTTGAGAAGGGTGAACCCCTGAGTGTTTGGCTGTAGCAATATACTACTGCTATACAGACATACAGACCTATAGAAACAGTAAATCATCACCCCAGGCTGACACTGAATGCGTCACCCAAGACCTTCTAGATGCACAAAACATCCTTAATTTATATATAATGTATATGTGTGCGTATATAAATGAGAGAGAATGTAGAGCAAAATTACTTATCAGATATTAGTCACAACTTCTTGAAAGGGATATGATATTTCTGTTTGAACCGCACTTTAAGTACTTCAAATTGAGATACCGAAAACTCTTCAACATCATTAACCTGGATTGAAAATAATCAATAAATAATCATTTTGCATGTAAGTATGAAAGGCAAATGTCTGATATATTAATTGTGAAACCCCTTTCTGTACTAATGGTTGCCATAACCTAAGGGATCGATTCCATTATGGATATTTACACAGTGACCTATTAGGAATACACGGAAGTGTAATTTTTTACATTGATTATCCATCCTTAAAACAGATAGTAATGTATACTTAAATGCATAGATTGCAAAAATCATTTTTAACCTTTATTACGTACTCTTCGTTGAAAAGGAAATCGTTTGAGCATCATGGTATGAAGGACACAAGTTATGTCTTAAGAACAGGGGACAATCATGAATGCATGTAAGAAAAAAAAATAAACCCTCTTATTTGTAATAGTTGGGCAAGTGAGAGCTACCTAAAACACAAATGTTTCTAATCTGAACCCAAGCAAACCATAGAGGCATTGCTGGGGAACAAGAAAATAAGTACATTTTGTAACAGTACAATTTGTAAAAGTTTAATATGTATTGCCTTTCGGAAGTGCCTGAAGCAAAATTCCCCTCTGAATAGCTCCAACATAAACCAGCATAAGCTCCAATAAGTATGCCCGACGCTGGAGGCAGTGCTTTTTGACAGACCTGTCCTGTCTCGGGTTTCCTCGGTGAATAGCAGGGCTGCCGGGGAGGTAACTGCCAACCCAACCGCGAGCCGCGCAAACGGCCTAACGCTTACACAGAAACGCACCCGAGGGGAAGCCCCTCCGGCCA
>NW_010522048.1:0-634 GCF_000687285.1 Phaethon lepturus
CCGCAGCGCTCACCGCCCGCCCCCCCGAGCACCGCCCGCAGCCCCGGCGCTGGTGATGGTGCAGTTTAAAGCTGGACCAGGCAGCGCAGGCGATTACTCGTTGCAAATGGTTTGCAGTTTCCGCTGCCAGGGCTTTATCTGTCAGTTAGCCATGGGCGCAGGGAAGAGCCGGCTTCACCTTGGCAGCGGCCCAAGCTGTCCCTATTTCTCCTCTGTGTGCTTTGGAGCATCAGTCCTGATAACCCCCCTGATGCAGGCTCTGTCGGGGGGACGTGTCAGGCTGGTCGGGCTGCAGCGACCTCCTCAAAGGACAGCATCATGGTCACAGCTTCATCATGTGCTTGCACCTTCCTGGCTTCATTTTGGAAGCTGTGTACCAAACCAGGGCGGAGAGACAGCAGCAAGCGTGCGAGGGGTCAATCCTGCGGCGTGCCAAGCACCCTCCTCTTCCCACTGGCTCCCATTCTCAGCACCCTGCAGGATCAGGCCCTTTCTTATGAACTGTCAAGTCATTATCGTCTTTCCCTGTTTGGCGTTTAACGTCTCTTGGCAAAAGATTAATGAATTGACTGGCTTTCAACAGGTTTTATGAAGCAAGACAAGAGCATGCCAGCACAGACAGAATATTAAAGGC
>NW_010522048.1:679-21924 GCF_000687285.1 Phaethon lepturus
AGCAGGGAAGCCTCGCATGCCTGTTGTGTGTCTGTGCAGCCAGTGTGTGTGCGTAGGCACGAAGGGCTCCGAGGGAACCGTTGGCTCAGGGTGGCAAGCAAGGGGGAAAATTGCAATAAAAGCAACGTGCGGCCTTTAGCTTGCTGCCTTACCTCAGATGAACCTTCGTTAATACTGCTCTGAGCCTGCTGATTTCACACCAACTCCGCCACACACCCCACGAGATCGTCGTATATATTCACGTGACGGAAACATAACGACCCAGGGATTGGGGGATTTAAAGCGCCGTTGCTATTTCTGCAGTTATTTCACCCCGGTGAAAGTGCCCCGCCAGCCACGCCGTCGGTGTTCGGGTGCACAGGCTCGCTTTGTCACCTGCTGCGGCGGGCAGCAGGCAGGGCTGCCTGCGCAGGCGAGGGGGAGAGAACAGTGAGAGGTGCCCGGGTGACTTATACAGGAATAGTTCAGCCAAAGGGTTCTGGTGACTTCAGAAACACATCGGAGCAGAGAGGTCCCAAAACCAGGTTTCATGCCATGTAACGTGTCCTTTAGTCGTTTTGTGTTTAAAATATATAGATCGAGGGTTGATTTAGGTCTTTAAAGCAAATGAACCGTTTTATTCAAGTAATAGCCGTGATAGCAGTAACTGAAACTATTGCAGTGCTTATTTGCACGCGAGGATAAAATAATGGAATTTCGAGCCTGATGAGATCAAACCAAAACGCTCCTGAGTGTTAGAGAAATTTCAGTCCTGGACCTACTTTGAACTCCACGACTCACATCCCAGACCCAGATTTTTAATCCTCGTTAGTAATTGGAAAGATGTGGCACAGTACATCTGCTTTTGGGAAGTTTAAAGACACAAAGCCAAAACCTGTTGTTCTGATGTTAAAAGGTCCTGACATTGCGAAGAGCTGGGAGGTGCAAGGAATTTCTGATTCCCATGTGTGTGAATGGGAAATAAACTTGGTCAGCATCTCACGGGTTTAGACTTATTAAGAGAATCTGAATGATGTGATGGTTTACTAATTGTTGCATCTCCCTGTATAACATTGCATGGTTACTTTTTGAATAGTAATAGCTAATAGTGCCAGTTCCTGAGCTGCAGTCAGTCAGACCAGATCCATGGGAAACTAAAGGTGAGACTTCATACCATGTCTCTAAGCCCACATGGGATTTGTAAACCTCTCTGGATCCTTGGCCTGGTCCTGAAATACCTGCTCAAAGTAACCAGGAAAAGCAGTTCATAGTTGGGGGCTCCTTTGGAAAGTACCTCGGGGAACCTGCGGATCAGAAAAGGTGACAGCCACTGCTCTAAGAAGGGTACCAAAAGGCGCGGGAGCTCTCCTGACGCTTGTGGTGATAGCCTGAATGAGTTGGCTGTCACAATGTCGGGACAGTGTGCCGCGGGTTCATGGTGTGACACACAGCCCTTCTCCTCACACACCCTTCGCTCCAGGGCTTGCGAGGGCACTGCTGACCAGCAGAGCAACGCTGCCTTCCTCCAGCACCTAGACCGGGGATCTGCGAACTCAGAATAACATCAGGTCTCTCATCCAGCACAGACAGGCAAGAGAGAAACAGCAGAGACCTCATCCCATGTCCTTCCTTACCGGACTGCGTGGAGGTGTACGACACGTGGCGCGTTATGCAGGTAAACGTTTCCACTCACGTTCACTGCACAGTGAAGTTATCACACACCACCGCTCCTGCCAGCAACCCGTAAGACAGGGAGAGTAGAAGAGGTCCTTTTCAGGTGACAACACCCTGTGCTAAAAATTAGAAGCATCCTATTTCTTTTGGTATTAATAATAAAGTCTGCCACTATGAACTGGAGCTAGGCTGGCCGGAGTCGTTCCTGCCTGGCTGTGCTCCTGAGGCCAGCTGTGTGGTACTGAATCCAGCAAAAAGCAGCTAGCGCTGGGGATCCTCCCTGGCAGCCTCAGTGACGGCTCTAAGCTGAGGCAGAGGCTAGAAGACACTTTTTTTGCTCCACATGGATTGATCTGGAATGAGACTGTCTCATCATTTGCGGGTCCCCTCCCTCCCCTTCAGCAGATGGGTATGGGAATGCAGGCTGCCACATGGATATTCAAATTATGCATATACGTACGAACCATTATGTTTCCTCGCACAGGGTTCATCTGACAGTCATTTTGCAAGCGGCTTGCTTTGATACGACATCGTGATCAGCGTGTTCTAACTGGCAGGGTGACATCGTTCCACACCTTGAACCACCCACATGTATATCAGCACAGCCTCAGCAGATGCAATATCCTTGGACAGAAAGGAGTTTCCCAGGAGAAAAAAACACCTGACTGAACCTACTCAGGGAGCTTGCCACACTGTGTTTTCTGTTGTGTCTTTGACATTTTCTGCCATTACTGCTGTGGCCATGAAGGGAAGCCTTTAACGGCACAAAAGTAATGAAAGCAAGGCACGCTAGAGCCGAGCCAGGCGTTGTGACAAACTTCCACCAGTGAGACGTACGAATGACACGAGTTACAGCTTTTGTAATGTCCCATTTTTCCGGGTACCAATTCCTCACAACTGTCCTAAACCTTTATTTTTCACACATATGCATTCAAGACGGCATCAGAGCAGCAGAAGTTTTCACGCTGACACCAGCGCTGGGGTACGCTCATGCACATCCCATCTTTTGAGAAGTTGGATTAAGATTTTCTCTTCCGGAGTTCTGAGATCAGAGGGTTTGCCATGTTCAGAAACAGAAGACACTCACCGTGCATATTTAATTGCAGCTTGGTTATTATTTATTTATTTATTTATTTTTAATCAGTATGCTTCCTTGAGGCTCTTGAGCAGAAGGCCTGGCACGCAGCAGGCGATGACCGCAGCGCTCCGTAACATCAAAGCACTCTTTCGGTACCCGGGAAGCTTGGGTTCTCTGCACGGGGGGAAAATGTGCAGGTACTTATTTGCATGAAAAACCCTCTCCATGCATTTTGTATGGGCAAATGATGGGGCAGACAAACTGCTTCACGTAGCCTGCCTTCAAAAATGTTCTCTTCGCGTGCTACCATCCACCCTGCCCCAAGCGCGTGTGAGCGCAGGTGCTGCCCTGTAGGTCTGGTGGAAGCCGGGAGCCCGCCCGTGCTCCCTGCCACTGCTGTGCTTTCTGCCTGACCTCCGAAACGGCCGGGCTGCCCGGCGCCCACGGCCGCGGAGGGCGCGCAGAAGGTGTCACTGCGCAACACGTGAAATGGGTATTCATTTGCCAAGCAGGCGCAGAGGGGAAGAGATGTAATTCCCCAGCTTACACGCACACATCTGCAGTGTGTCAACGTTTCAGAAGCACAATTTAAGGGCACATGTGATCTCTGCTGCGAAATGAACGGCTGTTCTCAGCCAAGAAGGCTAAGCAAACCTGCACGAGTGACAGATTTATATCCCATTGCATTAATGGATAAACCAACAGTTTAACTAGAGCTTACATACTTTGCGTGGAGCAGTTTTATACCCTGGTTCACACCCATCCGTGCAGGGTTAACTGACTAATAGCGAAGGAGTTCCCTACAGTGCATGCATTCACAGCCTCATCTATAGCCCACCAGCCTTGCTTTTTTACCAGGTTGAGCTCCGAAGCTCTTTTCTTATCTGCCGCTTTCCATCCCTATCGAACCCCCCGGCTGACAGGAGTACCATGGGCATGCCCCACACCCCCGTCTCCCCATCGGACCTTGCACTGTTAATGCTTATGAGATAACAACAGCTGTCATCAGGCACCGCACCAACAGCCTAGTTTGTCTCAGGAAGAGTCATGGTCACCAGCCATCCCAGGAAAGAGGCAGGAAACCGTCTCAGACAAGGGGAGTTTCTTCTTTGGCCTTGCCAGCTCCATGTAGCATCCTCAGTGGAAAAGGTTGCTTGCTGTTCAAGTATGCTGCCTAAAAAAGAGCGGATACTCGCAGTTGTGAAGTCTCCACAGATTTGTATGAAGTCGACTCACCCTACTCCCTGCTGAAATGTAAATGATCATCCTGAAAGATGCTGTAAAACCTTTGTGCAAAGCAAGATCTGAGACAATTTCTGAAGTTTCTGAGAAACCAAACTAACTCCAGGGTGGGGAGGGGATTGTAGCCAAAGGACTTGTTGGACTAATTTCAACGGTATTCCTTGAAAACACAAGAAGGAGCAGGAGTGTATGAGTGTGTGTGTGTACACATACATATACATCTCTTTCCTTCCAACAGCTTTTCCTGCTCATCCTCTCCCTTAATTGAGATTCTTTAGCTCCAACAGTGGATCACAGCAGTAATTATTTTCTTGATCTCTTGCCACACACTCTCTTTCATCTAAACTATTTCACCCACTCACTTTTGTGCAACTAAATGAGACACAGCAAACACGTGAGTAGTGCATTCACGCAGCAGAGGGAATAGGGAAATTCAAATTGGGGCAGCAGGGCTGTCTCCAGGCTTGCAGGACTCCATGGAAAGTGCCTTTTGGGCCTTACACAGGTTTTTTTTCCCATATTCAAAAGGTTGTGTTTCTGACGCTCATCATGCCAGAACTCTTCATGGCACTTAGAAATGAACCCAGAGACTCTGTTCAAATTACTGGTAGAAGCTCGGAAGAACTCCTGACCTCTAGAGCTAGATATAGACATCTCCTGGCATTTTTCTTGCTGTTTTAACCTGAGTAATCTGGCCAAAATAACTGCCGTTGATTCATTTCTGTTTTCAGCAAAACAGTGGTTTGTTTTTTTCTGGTGGAAAAATGTTTTGTCAGAAATATTTTGACTTCACTTCCAAACTCTGAAGCGCTTGTTAGTTCCTTTCTGTAATTATTATGCATTTTTTACGTGTCAGGGAGAGCACTGAAACGAAAGGGATGCATTGCTCTTGGCAAACCTGATCTTCTTTCCCCATTGTTTCTTTCCCGTAGCTGAGGGAGGAATATATCATTTTGTTCAAGAAGGGAAAATTCCTGCTATTTTCGGCGCTCTGAACGCCGGGAGTTCCACGACAGGCAATCGCTGTGGGACACCGGTTCAGCTGTGTTTTTGGCTCAGTCCTGTGCTTTCTAGGAACCACCTCACAGCACCACCACCGCTGGTCCGGAGCGCGAGGGAAGGGGGCAGAACCCTCCCGTCGCAACACCCTCTCCCTTTTTCACACCTGCACCGAGGCCGACTTTTGAAAAAGCAGCGAAACAGCGCGCGAAGCCTCAGGGAATGCCGTAGCGGCGCGCGCCGAGGACCCGCAGAACTTGGCCGCACGGGGGGCTGTTGCGGGGGTCCTCTTCGTGCGGCCCCCCAGCTCCCTGGCTCCGCTCCCGCACCTTGCAGGTGGCACCGTGGAGCTCCAGCTGCCGACACCGTCCGTCCTAACGCTCCTGTTTCTTCTCCAAGCAGTTTAACACCTGCAGCGTGCTCAGACATCGTCGCTCGCCCTTTCAAAACCCCTCTAGGGGTCATCTGTAGTTGTTAAATGTTTGGGTTTTTTTTTCCCCTCCGTTCCACTTTGTGTCCCCTGTGAGTGGCCATGACAGAAACCAGAATTTCGTTCTAGCCTTTGATATTCATAGCCTCTCCTTTCCAGCTGTGGCTTGCTTAAATGTGAATGATAGCAAGCGAAACATCCATTTCTACAAAGCTGCTACCAGACTTCAAGAGCAGCAACTCAATTAAAATGCGGAAAGTTTTCACCCGCAATAGTTCTTTAATGGCAGTCACCAAATACTACCTGTAATGGCAAAGCAACAAGTCTGAGACTTGGTGTTAGGCGGATGTCTGTTAACATCTTCCTCTTTACCTGGAGGTTTTTTTGCTATCTGGGAAAAACACCTCACCCTGCATAAGTGCACATCAAAAAAAAAAAAAAAAAAAAAAAAAGCAAAAACCAGACATTTCAGAGAATGAAAATGCCTTCAACTTCATACAAATATGGTTAAAAGTGTCACTCGTGGACTCAGGAGTTGTCACTCTTGATGTTCTTCTGTATGGTCTTTTAGTTTCCTTTATTTAATTCAATAATAGGCTTGTCCATATGGAGTCCAAAGGAAAATTAAGCCTGGGAATTCAAGGATTCTCAGGGAATGCTGTGGGAGGGAATTTAAGGTAGGCTGCTTAAGCCACAATTGACTAGTGAACTCAGAACGTTTCAAATTTTCTTTAATATCATAAATTGACTTTTATGGAACCATAAACAGCAGATCAGACAGTACTGGCAGGTGTGCCACGGGCAGTGCTGACAATCGGCGCAGTCAGGAGAGCTTGTAGAAACTGCTGCCTGCAAAATGACTGAAGTTAGGACAGCAAAACCGGGTGAAGATCCAGACTCACAACCAGCACTACCTTTGCACGGGCATCCCGGAATGGCTAAAGTAACATAATTGTCCTTCAGCAGTGCTATAGTGTTACTAAACAGGTTATTAAGCAAGAAGGGAAGTCAGCTCTACTATTAAAAAGCTTTTTTCGTGATGATAGGACCATTTTGTACATTAGCATTACCTTGCTGGGAAAGTAAAACACCTACCTTAGCAACACTAGCCCAGCAGTAGCAAGACTGAGCAAAAATAAGAGCCAAGAAGCAATGGTTATTTCGCCCTGCGTGGTTCCCCCGCTTCCAGATCCAGCTCCTTGACACCAGGCCGGGCGTCCAACTCCCCGGTACACACGCAGGAGGTCAGCAAAATAAGAGACTGTTCCTCAAGCTGCAGAAAAGCTGTTTGCAGTGTTTCTAAAAAATGTCTCTTAATGTGGAGCTTCTTGGGATGAATTGAACTGAGCCGGTGCCATGGTAGCCCAGGTGATCCTTTGCAAAATTTTAACTGAAAATAATCAATATTTGCCTTACAGAGTGAGCTGGAAAAGCAGGCAGGAGGACTTACCCTGCTGAAAAAATGTCATCTTTCCTGACTGCATCTGCTTAACCCGGGGCTGAAGCCATCTGCTCAGAAGAGTGTGTCACCTTACAGCGCACGACGAGAGAGCGTGTGTATACGGGGTGTGTGTGTTTTGCTCCCTGACCTAGAATCATGCTGTTATATAAACCCTGGGATTATCAATAACCTCACATTACAAACCAGCTCCTGTTCAACTCATTAAAGGATTGTGTCTCTGCCTGTTCTGACTCATTTAGCCTCTTTGGCATTCTTTCTGTTAATGAAGATAGCAATTCATTACTCTGCGCTAGCTGAAACACCCAGAGGTTAACTCGGTTTTCCCTTTTGAAGCGATTTTTTTACGACAGTATTGCAGCAGTTCCTTCTGCCCTGGCAAAACCGACATCAGACCGGGCAGCAGCAAGATATTCCAACCTCAAATTCTTGCTTCTGAAACCATGGCTGGATGTATCTGAAGTGCCCAGATCTGGATTAAAGCAGCAAACTTCCACCACTCTCGGCCCAGGCTTGGTTCCCTCGCTTTATCGCGTACGACATTACATCACCACCTTGCAATGAGACATATAATCAAAAACCCAGAAGCTGACTCTCTCTAGGGATTTTGGAAGAACCAGTTTTAAGGGAGAAGAAGCAGAGATGTAACCTTGTTTCTCTAAGCTTTTGCTTTATTGAGCCATTTGCTATTGCTTGTCTGTAAGTAGGTTCATAACACTGTCCTTTTTCTCTTTAACCTTCTCTCCAATTTGACCGGGCCAATGGGACCAGCAAAAATTCTGCAAGAAATCTTCCTTGGAAATCCAGGAATTCACTGTCCCGGTCCTTCTGGCTCTCAGCTCTTGTGCAGCCTGCAGTCTCACATAGAGCCGTGCTCCGTTCCCCTCCCCGCTCACCCTACACAACCCGCTGCGGAGGCTGAAGGGCGGCTTTACAGCCGGGAAGGCTCCTGTCAGTGCTTACCTGTTTTTCTGAGTGGTCTTAGTGGGCTTTGATTCCAAACCCAAGGAAATCAGCCAAACTTGAAGGTGTAAAATTCCTCAGCGTTGGCCACTGCTCCATGAGTTTAAACCCCAAGGTAGCCGGGAGAGATTTAAAGATGTTTCCAGTCAGAAAACGATGTCTGTGTATGGCCAGTATCACCTAAAACATAGTAAGGACAGTTTTCAGGGAAAAGCATTTTACTGGCTGAATAATTGTCACTCTCAACAGGTGAATTTCCAGGTGACTTTATAAAGGAACAACCTGGACAAACCCTGAGTAAAGAAACAGGAACTAAGCAAAATCCTCCAGAAATCATCCAAGGTTAGAGGGCACTGTGGCTGGAACTTAAGGAAAACAAAGCAACGAGGGAAAAAAAGGAAAAATAGAAGAGAAGAAATGAGAAGAAAAGAAAAAATTGGGGCAGGTTTGGTTTTGGGCGTTTTTTTTAAACAAAGCTACAGGACTGCAGGCAAAACCAAGGAAAATTATGTTGCTCTTCCTGTGGAAAAATTATGAAATTCAGATTGAGAGAGTGTTCTGATCTGTCTGAGGTTGGCATTTTAATGGGGCTGGCTTCTCCAAGACAGCCTGTTACAGCCCCATTCAATAGTTCTAACCATTGTGGAAAAATGCCATGTGCCAACAGCTATTTTCCACAATTTTCTTCAGAAAATCTAAAAGAAATGCAGAAAATTGATTTGCAGCCCTGGCAGAGAGATAGAGAAACAGTAGCAGAAGGCTGCAGGCCAGTAATTTATGTTTCGAATGTCACTGAGTGCTTTGCCTATAATTTCAAGGGAGAATGATAATAATTAAAAGCACAAACTCTCCAGTCATTTCTTACGAGGGAAAAAATCTGAATGTAGTAAGCGTAGGGATTTCTTTAAGTGCTTAACTTTTCCAGTGGAGTTTCAAAAATTAAATATAGTAATAATATCTGTCATCCAAAATTATCCCAACGAGCTTTCCAATGTAGACAGGGGAAGCACTTCAGCCACCACTAAAATGCAGCCACAGCTTGGATGAAACGTGGCAGCTGTCTAACAACAGGCAGCCCTCCACGGCCCCTTCAGCCCACGGCCCCTTCAGCCCACGGCCGTGGACCGGCGGCCGACGGCTCCACTGGGACATGCAAAAGCTGCCAACGCTGTCACTGGGAGGACAGGGAGGGCTCGGTCATCCCAGCACTGGTAAGGGTGATGAAGAGACACCTGAGCCAGAGAAGAAGGAAGGTCTCGCACCACAGATAGCCGCGTGGGCGCGATGTCTTGTATCAGGGCTTGCTCGTTTGGGTTTAGCCTGGCATCCCTTGCGTGATGCTGTGTCGCACCATGAAATGAGTTTTCCATGAGGAAGCAGTCTGCAGTAACATACAGGGCCAGCACAGAGACAAGAACGTGAGGCAGAGAGTATCAGAGCAACCAGCTCTACTTCTAACTTAAAGTTCATGAAACGTGAGAGATGACCTCTGCAGGCCTCGTTGGCTCCAGTTAGCGCCAGTGGTGGTTCCTTGGAGTGTATATTCACTATGCAGGGGTTACATATGGGGTACTTATTGGGTCTAAACCAAGCCCAAGCCTCTCCTGGGCTGCTTCTGTAGTTAGCTGTGATACGGATTGAATAGCAGGCTCCAGTCGAACTCAAGTTGCAGGGTACTTGCTTAGCTGTACAGAAACAAGGAAAGATTCTCCACAGCTAAACCCAGTCCTCTAATACCCTTCCTATCTTCAGTTTCTTTGGCAGGGGACACAATACCAAACTGCAAACTATAGTTAGCCATAGCTAGATTTCCACAGGAGTCTCCCATGGGAATCTCTGAATAAATGGCTGGATTCACCTCCATCCTGTATTTGAATAAAACGAAGCGTACATGCTCCTATGTGCACAACCCAGGAGGCTGTTTGTTCACCCTGCAAATACAATGTACTTTCCTATCAGTGGGATCGGAAACCCAAACAGCAATTGAAACTGCAAAGGACACGTATGAGCCACGTGAGCATTTCCTCTTGCTATTGGTAAAGTCAATACCAACTAGGTGCATGCACCCAAGAGCAAACTTTCTCTAAGTCTGTAAATAGGGATCATTTCCTCTACAAATTATTTAATGTGCCAATGGTTTTAATCTATACAGAGAAAATTGCGCTTGTAACTTTCCACATCCAATCTGACAACCATAGGGACGTTCCTCAAGGCATTTATTACATCCCTATAGAAAAAAAAAAAAAAAGACATGCAAATAGTACTTTATATACTTCAGAAAACTAAAGGAATGGTCATATTTCAGTAGGTGATCTTAAATGGAGAGCAAAAACTAAATACTGTATTTTTGAAAGCAATAAATCAATAAATAGAAGAGAGATTGAAGAAAAAAATCTGGGCTGAGGAGGTATTTCAATTCTATTTTTTCAGCAATGTGTCCATTATATTAACACTATATTTTGTTTAGATTTTTTCAAACAAAGTAAATCACAGGCAATATCATTGCAGAGATAAATGGTTTTCAGATACTAGTTTCTGACTGGGTAAACATTGACCCTTTGACCATTGACCATTTTTCCACAAATCATAATATTTACTGAAATACAAAGGAGATGTATGTATTGCTACATACATTCACCTTTTTGCAGCAGAAAATCCTCCTGACAAAGTCTCGTTGATTATGAACAGGACTTGAATTAGGACACGGTATAGTAAAGTTGTGTTTCAGTGCCGCCCTCAAATGCTTTTCCTTCCTCCAGAATCTAGATCTTCATTTAAATAAAAATAACCTTTTTACCTCTTCTAATAGGTACAAGATTACATATTCCTCTTATAGGAGGAAAATTTGGGGAAAGTGTTTAACTGTGAATGACATAATCTATGCCTGCCTGAGTTTGAAGAGAGCCTGAAGAAAGGTATAAATAACCAAGTCCTGTACTCATCTCAGTCGGCCATTAACTCGCTTTGCTCCTTAGCAACACATGTAAGAAAGCAGAGGGTGATCTCACAAATTGCTGTGCTGACTTGTCAGAAATTCCCACCGGCAATATTCAGAAGGAAAATTATCCCCAGGGATCACACTTTGAAGTTTCCAGACGCTTTCCTGGATACATTTAGCCTTTTGGAGGGGTAACAGCAGCAAAAAACGCCAGTGGAATGCAAAGCCTAGAGCAAAGGATATCAGAATCTCCTTCCTATATGTTACTAGGGTGTTCTTGTGCGCTGCTGGACACAGTAATCCTATGTCAAAGTCATAAATACTTGGTAAAAAGCAGATGATCCTACCTAGAGGAAGGCCTTTTGCTCATTCTTGGAACTGGCAGACTCCCGAGAAGTGGCCTTTAGGACTAGTTTTCCGTGGCACACGTTGCTGATTTAACTGAGGGCAGAAGTTGACCCTCAAGCCTCGTCAGCTCCATGCAGCATCAGAGATGCTTCGACCACTGGACCTATGTTCCAAGCCCTGTTATGGTATGTTATCATATAATAAATATGTGATTAGTGATTACTAAGTGTCACTTAATGAAAGGTTTTCTTGCTTTTTCTATTTATATTACTGCGTATAATTTGAACCTTGGATAACTAAACGCTACGTAAAATATTGCAATACTAACGATCCTGGGAGCATCTTTTTGAGCACTTGGCAACCTTGTAATGGCTTGTCATTAACGAGCATGCCCTAATGTGACATTCCACTTCAGCAGCCTCTCTGAGAAGGTCTTTTTTTTTTTTTTCCATTGCAGCAAGGAGATGAAGACCGAGTTATCCAGAAGAAGCAGGTGTTGCAGCGTTGCTCCCTGCGGAGGTTATTTCAATACCCAGACGTCATTAGCACTGAGATACAGTACGTTGTAGTACAGTAAATGCGTCACGTTGCGCTGGCTTCCATGGTACTCTGGTGCATCCTGCCATGTATCATTGCGGGTTTCTGTCAGCAAAGGTTGTTTGAAAGGGAGGGACTAGGCACCGTAAGCAGGAACTGCAGAGCAAAGAGGAAGATTATATTCTTTTTCTTCCCCCCTTTTATAGACACTGTCTTCTTTGCACACACTTGGCGTTGAAATAAAAGAAAAATACTGCAAACTCAGAAATCACGGGGTCCAGTTTAGTGCAATTGCATAAGCAACGATATTAGCTGAAAAAAACTCTATAAGTAATACTGAGTTACAGCAACGCCTCTGATGGTGCACGGGTGCTCCGGGGGTGTCACCAGGGAAGGGTTTAGCCCTGTAGTCACGTTGCTCTGTGGTTGGCTAATGAAACCATTGCTGAATAGGTAACATCTTACCAGGGGACATGGATATGTAGGTGTCTGTGCAACCTCTTTCTTGCCACGTGGGAGAGGCTATATGGGGACCTGCAAGTCCCTTAAGCTCCTTGCCCCCAGAAATCCTGCCCCAGTTTTACAGCACAGGTGCCCACCTTAGGACGACAGGGTAAGTCTGGTTCGAAGGACCTCAGGAGGGTCTGATGGATCAGACCAGGTTATTGAGGACTTTATCCAGTCGCGGAAACCTCCGTGGATGGAGGCAGCAGAGCTTCCCCCGCGCAACTGTCAGTCCATCCTCCTGGAGGAAGGCGTCCTGGTGGAGGCCCCTCGTCCTGGTGCCAGTAAACGTGCAGCACAAGTGGAAACTACACCCCGCCTGAGCACAAAGTAATGTAGCGAGGAAAGCAATTAGCACGAGATGAAACAGGGGTGAATTAGAGGGCTTTGTCTACACTGCTGTCTCAGATTGCACTTAGCACAGAGATAACCTGATCTAGCCTTAAACTTGCAGCTGGTCCCCGTGCTCGTTAGCTGAGTGGACACTGATCGTTTTTGGCCCCAGCCCCCTGTTGCTTAAGATTTGACTGTTTTAGTTAAAATAACCGTTTTGTTATTTGACTCCCTTCGTCAAGCTGCCTCCTCCTTCATTGCATAAGTTAATTCCACTCATTTCTACAGCCCTGAATAGCATATGTCTCAACTGGAATGAACACTGAAGTGTCTCCACTGAATTAAGCTGCGTTTGTGTAGCTTTGCATGAAGTCTGGACTGATTTAGTTAAATCTGATGTCAGCAGCGCATGAGCTACCAGATAGTCTGACTGTGCATGATGGGGTAGGAAGGTACTGCTAATACAGCAAGGAGGAAAACACAAGCCTCTGGTACATGGAAGTAAAAACAGGTAGAAACAGGTATTCCTAATAAAACAGTTCAGAACAAGATGCTGCTTCAGCTCCGTAACTGTAAATCCAAAGTACGAGAAGGCCCCTGCAGACACCCAGCGAGCTGACAGAGCGATCTGAAGTTACTCCAGTCAACATCTGTTTCAGTGGCAGCAGAACTTGCCTCGGTGTTGTTAGCACAAGTCACAGTTTACACAGCGTGAATCGTTTCAATTTCATAATGAGGTTTGCATTTGAATGCGGGTCTCTAGGAAAACAAGAGGATAATTTTATCTAAACTGATTTATCCACCCCCAAGAATTTTACCAGCAGGTCTTAGATGCCGAGTGGAGATTCACTAGTGGCTCTGCCTGTGTGTTCGCCGGAGATGCCTTTTTTAATTCCTTAGCAATTTCTTTGTTACTGGAGGACGAGAACGAAAGGCTGGCTGAATGAAGGGAGGCACGACCCCTGTGTCTTAATAAAATAAAATCCTCTGGGGTTGGCCCAGAGGTTATGCTTCCATTGCCATGGGAGAGACCTGGATTAATTCCTGCTCTGGTCCTTCGCTCTGAGGAGCAGCAGCAGCAGTGCGGGGTGTTGCAGAGGTTTGGGGTGGCAATACTCAGCAATGACCCTTCTGATCGATCGCGGGGCAGCGTGGATGAGCCCCGGGGGACCCAGCCCCCCTCAGCCGGGCAGCATTGCTGGCGGGGAGCGGGGACAGATGACAGCCCAGGGAAAGGAAGAGGACTCGGGACTTTCGGGGGCATAGGAGTTGTCCTCGGGTTTAAAAAGCAAAAAGCACATAAAATGACCCACCCCACTGCCATAGCTAGGCGAGATGTGGGAAATTCAACAACGTATTATTTGCTGGAAAGAAAACTTTTTTTTTTTTTTAATGTGGCTCTCAATGAAAACCATGTTTATAAAATTTCAAACAATGTATGTTTTGTGGTTGTTGGGGCAGAGCACAGCACTCCTCACGGAGCTTTAAATCATTTCATATGAATGCAAAAGCCCTCTCTGCTTTGCTGAATCGAGAGATCTCCAAAAAAGCCTGAATGTGAAAAGAAAAGTAACAGCTGAAAATTCCAGCCAGCGGGTTCGAGTTTTCCAAGGCCTGTTTGCTTTGGCCTGCCTCTGCCATTCCTTTCTTTCTTTCTTTAGAAGTGTGAAACTGGTTGGTTGCTGGTATTTGTTCTGCGGTCTGCGCTAACTGTTCCATCTGTGTAAACTCCGACTTGCCAGCCTGGGAGTTTAACAACACTTTCCCTTCAGCTGGAAGGAAAACGAAAGTCCCGTTAAGTGGCACTTTGAAGCTTTGCAAAACACAACTGCGTCGAGTTTGAACGTAGGGCGGGAAGGTCTGCTCCCGCCCGGCGCTGCCCCGTGCCGTCAGGATCAGCCCCCGGCTGGAGCCGGCGGTGGGCTTCGGGGGCTGCGCGCTCAAAGCCCCTCCAGCCATGCTCAGAAGCGCCTCAGCAAATTAAATAGCCGAAACCTACAGAAACGCGAGGACAGCCATGCAGCCAGGTCACCTATGTTTTTACTAGGGGTAGGTCTTTGTCACTGGTTACCAAGACTCCGATCTATGGAAGGATTCAGGTTCTAAACTGATCTATTACGCAGCCAAGTAGGGGTTAAATGCCTAAATATCTCCGGATCCAGTTTCTAGCTAGTGTCGTACATTAGAATTGCTGGTTTTCTTGTCCTGGGTGTCCAGTTTAGTCCTAAAATGAGTCCAGTTCCCCTCTGCTCAACCAGTTTGGCTGTGTCCAACATGATCAAAGCTTTGATTGCCTCTGATTTTTGGGACTGGCACTATTTCTATAGCTGTATTTTCATTCTGCGTCACTGTTAAATTCATATTTTATGTCCGTGGATTGCCAAGCTGTGATTTAAATCTGAGTCCAGCTTCCAGACAACCTTTATATCATTGAGCAGGTCTTGGGATTGCAGGCTGAGGAGCAACCGGCTCCAGCACCCTGCTGGTGTGGTGGAGGACGGACTCACTCTGCCGTGTCGCATTGACCCTGATGGAGGATTGATCCCATCCTGGCAGGTCACCGAGTCCATCTCTGATGGCCCCTCCGTGTTGTTGGGCCAGTTCTAATTTAAAGATAAGTCTGGCTCAGTTCTTGTTTAAAGATAAAATATAAAAAAGTCCCCGATTAACTCTGCCAGGATGAGAATGCTCTTAGCC
Organism: Phaethon lepturus; assembly: GCF_000687285.1. Taxonomy (NCBI): domain Eukaryota; kingdom Metazoa; phylum Chordata; class Aves; order Phaethontiformes; family Phaethontidae; genus Phaethon; species Phaethon lepturus. The sequence continues at coordinate 15,861 of NW_010522048.1, forward strand.
TTTTATTTACACAGAAAAGACGATGGAAATGCTGTTTTGCCTCCCAGTTCCACACTGTTGTTCTTACGAGCCGTGGTGTGTGTTTGTCCTTCCTAGGGTTCATCGGCCCAGCCTAGATCATTCTCCAGGGCATATGGCTGCTTTCTCCCCTTCCTCTTTTTTCGTGTTGTTTTCTTTTGTTTCCTGACTGTGTGCTTAGCGAGGCTATATTTTCAATGCTATGTGTGCGTTTTAGCTATCTGAGTCCTGTTATGGCTAACAGAGGAGCTGCGCTGCTAATACACAAGTAATACCTTGAAAATGTGTAGTAAAATTCAGGATCAGTTAATATCAGCATAGGAGAGGGATATATTGGCTCAGAAAAACTCATGCTGCTGAGAAAGCAGAATTCATCAGATTCTTCTAAAATAATGTTTCTGAACATTCATATGAACTCCCAACAGCCGTTGAGTTCAATCGTTGTTTACTCCTAATCAAAAAGTATACTGTTGTTTTTTCGTAGAAAATTTGGAGGAGAGGGGATTGCAAGTGTTGCAAAGAAAATTACAAGTAACACTGGAAGTAAACGTGTTTTTAAAGATGACTTTCAATATATAACCAGCTTACGGAAAAATGCCTTTTCCTGAAATTCAAACCGAAAAAATCACTGAACATTTCCCTGATTTGGCTTTCACCTGCTGCCTTTTTCCGTTTAAAAACCAATTCTTTTCAAATACTTTTTACTTCAGCTGCAACATCTTATTTCTGCTGAAAATAAATTTCTATTGAAAAGTCCAACTAGCTTTTCCTCTGCAAGGATTCAGGAGATCTCTTCAAGAAATGATAGCAAAATGTTCTGTCACCCAGTCTCTGCTGGAGGTAACCGGAGATATTTTTTCTCTGAAAAAAATCTCCATTGCATAATGCAGACACCTTTCATTTTTCTGCACCTTAGCTCAAAAACCTGTACCTGCCAACTTACTTTGACCAAAGAAAGGTCAGTTGTGCATTTGCATAAAACTGAATATATTTGCATAAATCAAGCTGCAACTTCTTATATTACATTGCTCTTGAATGCATATTCCAGTTTTTGTGGTGACAGGGATGAGAGGCAGCAACAAGCAGCTCCGAGCACCTATCTTAAGCTCAGTCCTGCACTGAAGTGAATAGAGATCAATCCCTGAGTCTGCCTGAACGCTCACAGATGTCAAAGGCACCACAGTAGACGCTCAGCTCACCAGAGCATGAGAGACTATTTTTTCCCCATTTTTTAACCTGTTCCACTGTGCAGAGCTCTACTGAAGTCATGGAAGCAAACATGTAGGTGTTCAGAGGTCTACACAGGCTGAGGATTCAGATTAAAGTATCTGAAACTAGGCTTTGCCAAGATCATCAGTAAATGAATGCACCTGAGATCTTTATACAATACGTTTTAGTTCATTTAAGTTTATCCAAGGTGGGAGGGGTTGTGATACATTTGGATTCAATCTTTTGTCTGATTTGATGAAGGTGGCAGAGAAAATTGAGACTCTCCTGACTTTAGGAACTTAAGCTTTCAAATTTATTTCAAATTCCAGGAAATACCTAATAAAATCACTGCAGCTGGCACTGTTCAAATCACCAATACATTCAGAAGCAATCTGGACGTGCCGAAGCGATGACATGCCAGGCCAGCCTCTGCTACTGCCCTGAACCCACAGTGGCACCACGTCTCGTGCTGGAAAGCCAAGGGGCCAGGTCACCCGCGCTCAGCGCTGGCCTCTGGCAAAGCTTTTTCTTAAAAAAATGACTTCGGCAGCTCCAGCCTGGCCCTTTGGATAACCTGTGTGATTACTTGCATCCTTAAATCCACTTAAATATGAGACTTACAGAATGATGGATCTTAAAAACAGAGTCCCGCACGGGAGCATCCCCCCCCCCCTTTTTTTTTTTTGTTTGGAAAACAATCATTTCATTTCTTGGCACAATCAAAAACTGCTTTCAAACTCTGCGCCCGGGCTGCGCAAGTCAGGCAGGCAGGATTAGCTCTTTGCAGAAAACCCCTTTTTAAACCACACAGAGAATTTAAGTAGCGGCTGGGCCTTTCGGTGGCTTCCTCCCTGCAGCAGCTTTCCGTGTGCGCCGCTGTGGGGGGCTTAGCAGCTGGCACGGCCAACAGTGGGAAGCGTTTTGATTTACCCGCATGCCTACAAGTTAGCTCTGAGAGAAACGACCGCTGTCAGCTGCGCTAGGCTGAGCGGAATTAGGTTGCTTACCTGACCCCTCGGCTTTGATCTGCCCTGCCGGGCTATCGCTGCTGCACGGCTCGCAGAGCTGTAGAGCGCGGGCGGCTCGGCAGTAGGAGAGCAGGTACTGTGTGTGCCGGGCTCCGAGCTCCTCTCGTTCTGGAGCAGATGGGGAGGAATCCTACCATGGAGAACTTGGCGCCTTGTTCCTAGAAACGCTGCTCCAGCAGGAGCGAGCTGGTCTATCTGCACCTGCACGAAACAGCCCTGAGATCTGACCCGTCCACCACAAATTAAGCAGTAGAGGTGTAAGTCGGTGACATAAACTCAAACCTTTGATGCTATCAACCAGACCAACTTCTGCTCCAGCATTCAACGTGAGCTCTTGGAAAGGTGAGATAACGACCTGGGAACTGCAGCTGGCCTGAGCACAGCACAGTGACATCTCTGTCAGTACTAGCCGAGAGCACGACACATTTAAACAGAATCCACAGCACATTTATTTTCTTATAATCTTGTAATACCAACAAGGACCTCAGTGCAGGGTCTTTCCTGAGCACTAGAGATTAGCTGGGGTTAACAGTCCCCAGGACGCCGATCTCTCCAAGGCAGTGATGAAGACGTGGAGCCTTTTAAAAGGTTCCCTCACCAGCTGCTGAAGTCTCCACGTAACAGCCCCGTAAGATCTAGGCACGGTTTTTGAGAAGCCAGGTCTGGCCCTCCATCACCCCATGTATTGCATCATAGCCAAAACTGCTTTCTTCTGGCATTTTTAGCAGCATGCCTGTTCTCACCGCAAGTTTGCTTCCGCTGCGGTTTTGTAGCCTGTTGCCTTCCGTGCTGGTAGGACCAGCGTAAGGGGAAGTAGGTGGGGAAATGCCACTCCCGTTCCTCTGCCAAAAGCAGAGGAGAACTCTGCCTTCTATCTTTAGCTTGGGGGAAGCAGCGTTCCCCTCCTGCTTCCCTTTCCCGAGCCGCTGCGCAGCGAGGGCTCCGCGGCCGGCCGGCCCGTTTCGGCTGGGCGAAGGGAGGAGCGGGTGGCTGTTGCTCAGCTTGGAGACTCTCGGTGCTTCTCCTCCCGCACGCCTGCCCTGGCCCTGCCGAGCCTGGGGGCTTTGGCACCGCGGTGCCTGCAATAAGAATCAGGCCGGGGAAATGCATATATACTTAAAAACCTCTGTCTTTACGGAATGGTTAAAAGCAAGAGGCTTTAAAGGTTTAAAAAGCGTTACCAGGAATTTGAAAGTACCAAGAACGTTTTGGCACCTCTGCTGCCCATAGTACCTTGCCCTGGTGTATTTTTTGAGTCACTGTGGTGATGTTTTAGCTCCTGGCTAAATACTTCTCAGACAAATATCCCATAATGCAGAAACATCAAGTCATTATCAGACCCTGGAAGAAAAAAGTAAAATCAAACTAAATACAAAATAAAGCAATATCCTACACACAAGTGATCTGTCTGATACCGTTCTTCTGCTGGAGGCATCTCCATTAAGTTCAAGTGACAGCAGATGGAAGACAGGACGCAGAGAGGCCTCTAGGAAGACTTCTTCGAGCCTGTGCTGAAGCTGCTTTTAACTACAATTACAAAGTCAATTAGAAAGTCATTTCAGCACTAATGAAAAAACGAATGATTGATACTTAATGGTCTTGGCAGGAAATCCAGCCCAGTAAATACAGCTGAAGAAAAAAAGGCAATTCAAAGTTACAAGACGTCAAAAGTTTAGGGTTTTTGTGTGTCTATATATATGCCTGTTTTCCAAAATCACAGCACTTCAGTTTGGGGTTGCAAATGCGAGCTCTTTAATAAGAGCTGCGTTCATACTCCCAGCCGTTCCCGCGTAACCCATAACGTGCTCGGGCTGGCGAATCTGGATCCAGATCCACGGCTGGATTCGGAGCACTCCACTGTCCAGATCAGGTGTCAGGCAGTCGTTTTGCCTCTTCTCCAGGTAGCAGCATGCAGAAGTAGAGGTGAAGGAAGCTTAAACCCAGATATAATATAGGTAGATATATATTTTTTTATATATACACACACACACACATATAGATGTATATATATTTCTAGATGCCTCTGCCTTGGAGAGGCGATGGGCCAATGCACTATCTTGTTCTCTTCCCTGTGGCTTCTATTGCTCTCTCTGGGTTTAAAAGCAATATTGACATTGTGGTGTCTTGGCCTACAAATCTAATCCCAGATGAGACTAGAAATCCTCTCTGCAGCAGGAGGAGAATCCTAGGGAGGAATTCAGACTAAATCCATCTACTGAGATATAGAGAGAGGTGTTCCAGAGTTCTGCCCAAAGGGAAAATCTTAAATTTCAGTCCTCAGAGTAGAGGGGTGTTTCCTTCACCGTGGTACGGCAGCGCAGAGCCGGGTGACTGCAGGGCACGGAGCGAGTGGAGGCCGATGCCCAAAGCTGATGCCAGGCAGAAGAATTAGAACAGCTGTAGGGAAACTGAGCAAAAGCTCTTCATTGCAGATATGCACACAGATCCAGTTTAAAACTTAATACAAAAGCAGAGCTGCTTGTGTGTTACAATTCTCTCATAGCGGTTTGATTAGCAAGAGGAATTTCCTTCGTGTCCCTGAGACCTGATTGCAGCTATCCTTTTTGCAAGGAAAACGAGAGTTCTAGGATCTCCGGTGAAAAATGCCAAAGGTCAGCTCCCGGTGCCAGCTACATCACTGTAAATGCAGGATAACTCCACTGGACATGGCATAGCTCTCTCTTCTCACGCAGGCTGTGGTGTGTTCAACTCGGCTGTGGAGCGTTCAACTCGGCTGTGGAGCTTCTCTAGTGTTTTTCTCTGCGACGGTTGTGTGACGATGCCAGGACCAGAGACTGTTACCTTTGGCCCTGGACAGACACACAGACATTGTCTGAGGGGTTTGACCTGTTTGTTTCAACCATGCTTCACGCTTCCCATCGGGGGATTTCAGTGTGCTTTAAAGTTCGTGAAGCCTACCCATCTCTGAGGCAGCCGCTTCCTTGAGGTCTTGGGTTCGGAACAGTGGCACGTCTGTGCGCCGCGTGGGTACCGTCACTGCCCACCCTGAGCTCTTGCCACCACGCCTGCGCCCCGTATCTCCTTTCTCTGTGCAATTACATGGAAAGGTGCAATTTAACTGCAAAAGACTAGCAGTGCACAGAGCAATCAGCCAGACTGAAAGGTTTACGTAAGGCTGTTTGCTTACAGCATCCTTTCACTCCCAAGACCTATTTTTGTTTTAATCCAGGCATATGAGAGCTGCATCTTACAGATGTTACAGGCTTAAGCTGCCCTGAGAACACACCACCTTCCTTACTCCTGGGACCCATGAGCTGGCTTTTTCTCATAATGCCTTTGGTCTGACTCTAGAGAGGCTGCTGTAAAATGATTGCTGAGCCCATCTCCAGTTCACTCCTTCTAATTAAACACCTCTGGTTCAGTGCTTGCTTGCCTTTTTTTTTTTTTGGCTAGTTCCAAGAGGATATTATTTTTAGCTCCGGAGGGTTAAAGGGGAAGGGAATTGCGCCAGAATCAGGTTGTTAGGAGATGGGGAGAGAGGAAAAAATGCTGGGGGTGGGGGGAGATCTGCAATGATTAACATTCCATCTAATAATAAGACAGAAAGCTCTGGTGCATGGGCCCAGCCTAAATTAAGCTCCTGAATTAGAAGCGCTTTCCAAAATTCCTCTCTAGACAATTTAATTAGGCGACAGGTATTTCCGGAGTCACACGGTGGTTCCACTTGGCAGTAAATAAAGACTCCAAGAATTTTTACCCTAGAATCCGGTGAAGAAAACAAAACAAAACCTCCAGCAGGAGACAGAGCGGCGTGTTGTGAAACTGGCCCGGCTCCACGCACCGCGGGC
>NW_010522049.1:0-206 GCF_000687285.1 Phaethon lepturus
TCGTTCTGCTCCAGCGCTCCCAAAGAGACTTCGGGTTCAGTAAGAATTAGGAAAATAACCGGGACCTTTTGTTCCTAATGCTGTAAATCATAAAGGTAAAAAAACATTATTCTGGACTGGTTGGTGAGACCCACCGCCCCAGTGCGGGCAGCTTCTGGGCTTCCCCCGCCATGACTGATTTCACTGCCCGGCTGCCCACGGCCCAC
>NW_010522049.1:355-846 GCF_000687285.1 Phaethon lepturus
CGGAGGGAGAGGGTGTGAGAGGAGGAGGAGGAGGAGGTGGTGGAGGAAGAGAGGGGAATACAGCAGAGGTCACAGCTTCTGCTCGACCTGCCTCCCAGAGCTTCCCAGACTCTGGGAGCAGCTGGAGCCTTACTAATGTCAGATTTCCTGAAAAAGGACAAAAAGCTCACATTTGAGGTATCGGGGCGGGGGGGACACGACAAGGAGTGAGAAATACGGTGCTGCAAACCTCCCAGAAGCTGCTGCAGCTCATACAGTGCAAAGGCAGCGAGGGAGGGAGGAAGCCTGTGGGGCAGCCCTCGCTGGAAAAGTGGGGAGCGGAAAGGGGGGCCAGACACGCCGATCTGCAGATGAAAAACCATCTGTATGGAGAGAGAGGCCGGCAACAGAAATTATCCAGGTGATATCGGGACACTGGGGAAGTCCTCCACAGGACTGCCAGCTTCCGCGCTGGCTCCAGCCTCCGTGTCGATCTGAGGCGCGGAGTCAAG
>NW_010522049.1:934-1595 GCF_000687285.1 Phaethon lepturus
GTCACCCCGGTGTCCATTTCACAATGGAGGCGAGAAGGTGTCTTTTGGAGCTTGGAGGTGGTTGTGCTGTTTAAAAAACGGAGTGAAATGTGAAAAATAAAATTGTTCCCAGCCCTACACCCTCGGAATGATTTATGTCAGTATTTAATCCCGCTCGTGTTTCCCTGCCCACTGCGTTCTGATTTTTCTCTGCACTTCTGTCAGCGGTGGGCAGCACGCTGCTAATTACAAGCCAGGGCGTCTTTTGGAGCTTGGAGGTGGTTGTGCTGTTTAAAAAACGGAGTGAAATGTGAAAAATAAAATTGTTCCCAGCCCTACACCCTCGGAATGATTTATGTCAGTATTTAATCCCGCTCGTGTTTCCCTGCCCACTGCGTTCTGATTTTTCTCTGCACTTCTGTCAGCGGTGGGCAGCACGCTGCTAATTACAAGCCAGGGCTGTTTGGAGGGGGGTGAAGGGAAATAAATAAATAAGTGAATGAAAAGTCCCATCGTCATCGTAAATCTGGGTCCCACTCTTCGCGAAGCCCTCCAGTGTGTTTCCAGGGAGACTGCCAGTTATTGGTAGCAGCTCGCTGGAGCCCGGCTGGCCCGGGGCTTGGCTGGCGGTGGTGCTTGCTCTCCGCCGTTCGCACAGCTGAGACGAGCTGAAATCTGCCGG
>NW_010522050.1:0-206 GCF_000687285.1 Phaethon lepturus
CGCACGTGCTTCAGCTGGCACGCTGGGGTTAAAAAGTAATTAATTAGCACGTTTATGGTGTTTTCCCATCTGAAATGAAAAACAAAAATTATGCAGAACATAGAAGGTAATTAGGAAGCAGCAAGCTACAGCACACCTTTAAACGAGAGCTCTAGCAAGCGTGGTGCTTGGCGGCAGATTTTTAACGCAACAGCTAACAGAGGCTC
>NW_010522050.1:323-642 GCF_000687285.1 Phaethon lepturus
TAGGGCCTCAGCACCACCCCGATTTTTCATATTCTCGGTGCTTGGCCGTGATCAGATTTCCCATTTAAAATCTATTAGCCAAGATGAGAAAATTGGTTCATATTTTATGTGCCTCATTTAATTTTTTTTTTTCCCCTTGCATTTGCAACTGGCCCCTAGTGTTTCATCCACCCCCTGATGATTTAGCTGTGCAAGATGTTCCACCGATTTATTAGAGTGGACTGCACGGAGCGGGTCGTGCATATTAAGCGTGAAGTTTTTACTACAGTTGGTTCAATAATCTGAAAAGAAAACTTTTTTTTTCCCCCCCTCTTATTTT
>NW_010522051.1:0-262 GCF_000687285.1 Phaethon lepturus
TTAAGGCATTTCAAATTAACACCATGGAACTAATGTCTGTAATAAAGCACTTCCTCATGTGATCCAGTCACATGACAATGTACATTTCCAAACTCTTCATTCTCTGAAAAGAGAAAGAAGAATGTTTTAGTATAGGGTGTCCTTTTTTCCCAACATTCATATATATATATGACGTGGAAGTCTCGGACATGATGCGTACGACCAATATGATCAGGTCAATGCCGTTTATTGTCTTGTCTGACTCCAAAAGATATCATAATTT
>NW_010522051.1:573-810 GCF_000687285.1 Phaethon lepturus
CCCCTTTTTGTTTATCTATAAACAAAACCTGATGGATCATTCGCAACCCGAGGACTGTGAGGAAGATGGACCATCTGTACATTCTTGTATCATCCTGCACCGCGAACTCAGCCCAGAAGTCGGTAGGTGCCAGCTTTACGTGGGCGTCCCCACGGAGGCAACGGTGGACTTGCTGTACACCACCCACTGCCCTTTGGGAAATCTCAGTATTACACATTTGTAGAGGAACGAGTTTTG
>NW_010522052.1:0-10227 GCF_000687285.1 Phaethon lepturus
CCCGCAGCGGGTGCATATAGTGTGCGTGCGTAAACATACGTATGGGGAGCGGATAGGAGGGCTGCATCTAGGGCTTCTAGCCCCTCCTTCATCCCATTTTGTGGTACCTGAAGTTAGAAGGTGGTCAGTACTTTGCTGCTGTAGGTGGTGGTCGGGGAGAAAGAGGCTCCTTCCCTGCAGGAGCTGTCTCCTGTGGGACTCTGAGTACCGACATACAGGCTTTGGAGTACTCCTGGTTGCTCTGTCGCTGTAAGCGGGACTGCTCTTATGCGGATATTTTTTATTGAGTGTACTGTGGCCAGAGTTTGTTAGCAGAAGCGCGTTTAACTAATGGAAGCCGGAATGGATACCTGTGGAAGTGTGCTCAAAATTATATCAGCCTGCATAACTGCAATTAAAAATGAAATCCTATAGGTTTCCTGTTCCTCCCGCCTACATCTTCTGGTTTGAAAAGAATGTATCGGAAGACTCTCTAAGGAAAAATCCCTGTGAAATTCAGAAGGAAGCTTTGAGATACTTCTGTTATTGGAGGCACAAACTGACATTTACAAAATGAGCAACAGGAAAAAGTACGAGTAACTTGTTTCAATCATGTGCTTGCCTAAGCCATTATTTCCCGAGCTTTGGATTGTGCCCTGGCACATGGTGGGCAGGGGAGCAGAGACCTATTTTGGAGGCAGTGCCTTTTCCCACGGTGGTTCCCGATGCTGTGGAGTGTGCTGAAGGCAGGGCTCTATCCTAGGTGGAGTTGCCCACCAGCAGCTCCCGCAGCTGCTTGGCTGCCGGGCTGAGCCCAGGCTCCCCAGACCCACTGCAGCAGGGCAAGTGGTATTGAGAACTGTAAACCACCAAGATGGCTGCTTGGAGGGGCTGGGGTGGCAGAAGTGATGGTCCCTCTCCTGTGCCAGGGCTTGCATGCTGCCACGTGGGGCTCAGCGGAGGGTTTCAGCCGAAACACGTTACACACCAGCATACAAGTGTGCATACACAGAAGTGTTGAGCTGTGTATCTGTCAGAGATTGGTCGGGATTTGTTTTATAAAGGTGCACATGAATGGGCAGGAACCTTATTTCAGAAGGTGTGCTCTGCATCTTAAACAAGAAGGAAAATGCAGAAGGCTCCTACGTCTCCTGTGGACCTGCCATCGCTCCCCTGGGCTACTGGAAATGGAGGTGGCCCACGGTGTTTTGTGGAAGGAGGGTGCTGGTTGTGTGTCGTGGTTGGGTTTCACAGGTACAACTGTAATGTAAACAACGCTTCGGGAAGAGCAATGTGCTCCACAGGCTTTCTCAGTAATTACATTTGAAATATTCCTTTCAGTATCCATACAAGATTAAAAGGGATTTCCCCCCCCCCTCCCCCCCCGCTTTGAAGATAAAAGAGGAACTTTGAGAAAGAGTAACTGAAGTTGTGGAGATTCTTGAAAGGTGTCACAATGTGTTATCTCTAGTGGCTGCTGCTGTTACTTCTTTTGCAGGATGAGCCAGTTGTTTAGCTGCAGCAGCCCCAGACGTGCTGTTTTACAACAACCACGTGTGTCAAGCGCAGCATGGCTGAAGCACTGCATGCTGGAAGGGTTGGAGCTGCCCATGTGAGCACTGAGAGGGTACCTGCACGTTACCCGTATTGTGCTCCAGCAGCTGCCATACTCAAGACTATGTTCCTCTTCCACAGCAGCAAGGGCAGTTACTGTACTGCTAATTCCCTTTTTCAGGAGAAAGCTTTATGCTGACATGAAGCTGCTGTGTGAAAGGAGGTTTCAATGGAAGTACTAAAATCTCTGTTATCCATCTGAAGTTGGTGTTGCTGTGGGTTTCATGCAAGTAGGGGTTAAACTATTGACCATTTGCCATGAAAATGCACTTGAAATGCTACTTTCTGTTTAAGTTCCTGTCGTTGCCTTTTTCAGCATCCTTCTCTTTAGCTCTAAGCTCTCGTTCGCTTGCTCAAGCAAGTGTTGTGTGGTCTGCTAATTCAAAACATATTTGTCAGGCCAGCAAAAAAAGTCCTGTTATATTGTTGAGGTGAAATAAGACATCCTGAACAAAAGTATGGTGTGTTAGTGTCCCACAGCATGAGAAGTGCTTAACAGAAGCTCATTATAGCAGTGTTATAAAGGGTAGGGCTAGAGATGTAGCGCAGGAATCCTGCAGAAGAGTGTGCCCTTCCTCTATGAAGGAGAAGGCTCTTGGCTTCTGCGTGATGAAGGAAGGCAAAGGAGGAACTCTGTGTCTCCTTGTTCTCTCCCATAAGAAATCCTCTGGGTTGTTTTTTTTTCCCCTCCTCCGTAAAACAAGACTTTTTTTGCCGACTTGTCTGGAAGGGTGGGAGTGCAGAGCAGGGTTAACCAGGGCCTATTTGGAACAAAGCTAGGAGGAGGGAGGCTGTGGAAAAAGAAGCCAGTTTCCTCTTCTCAGACTCAAGGCATTCAAGGCTCTTGGAAGGCTCCCAGAAGGCAAAGAAGAAATGGAAACCAATCTCATTCTAGACTGCCTTGCTTACAGGGGATTTTTATAATTAAAGGATGTATGTTGCCCTCTGCTCCCATTGTTGTTTGTCTCTGTGAACTTTAATTTTACTTTGAACGTGGTGCTGACTTCATACCTGCTGGGACTGCGATAGAGAAGTGGTCTTAAGTATTTATGAATAGATACAAGTCTCTGTTTTTTTCTTTTTTTTTTTTTCCTTTTCCCCCACCTCTATGCTTTTTAACTTGCCCTTCCCCTGCTGTGTGGACTGAGATATTGATGGGTAGTGTTTCATGTATGAAGTGGGGCATTCAGACCTTCTCTTCTACAAGGACTGAACTGCCATCTAAACTCCAGTCCTTCCCAAAACTGTTAAAATAAGCTTGTCATGTGTTGACCGTAGCCTTGTTGTTCTCCATGCTTTGTAATATATGGGCAAGCATAAAAACACGTGATTTCTACTTACTAGACTTCTACTTAGGCTTCACTCTGCTCTTCCCACTGTAGTTTCAGCTGGTCTGTTTGGCTGGTCATTTTTATCTTACGTGATGATAAGAAGACTAGGCAGCCAGCCAGCTGCTGTTGAACTATAATAGAGCCAGTGGTATGTACAAAATTTGATTACTGCTGTCAACACCAGGCTGAATAAAAGAGAGCATATACTCCAGTCAGAGAGCTGCTAGATAAATGGCCTATTGAATTCAGTAGTAGTAGGAACAAGACCATCGTCTCCTAATGAATGAAGTGGTTTATGGATAGAGAGTGTGTTAGTGTGGTGAACCTCTGAAATTTGTTTAAAAAAGCAAAAATCCTTTTTTGCCTTCTTTGAAGATTACTTTCCCCAAAATCTCCCATTTTTCTCTTGCTTATCTCTTGTGGTTAACACATGGATTTCACACCCAATACTTCAGACTTTGGCAGAGGCCATTGCCTTACTATTTAAAATTCAGCTTAAAAAAATATTCCCACCATCTTTTTTGCAGCTAGGTTCTGACGTGAAACTAATTAACGTTAATAAGTCTATCTCCATTTAGGCAAGAGATGCACTTTGTTTAAATTAAAAATACCCCCTCCCCTTTATTAAGTTAATATTCTCAGTGTATATTCTTATTGAAATGTTGGTTTTTCACAGTAAGGCTTGCTGTTAGATAAAAGTGGTTTCTCTAATGCACGTTATGTAGTTGCTGATGGCAGGCAAAGCTTGAGAGCTGAGGTTCTCTGGAAGCTCTCTGGTGACTTAATGGTTTCCCTCAGCCTCTCTAATGTCTTCGTGCTGAAGTTCAGGAGAGTGATGGAGGCTCAGAGACTTTGGTGCTGCTCTAACTCCTCTCACTGACTGCACAGCCTTTCTTTATCTGTTAGTGGGAAACGCAGAAGTGTAGTACCAAACTAGCTAACTCCTGGAACTTGTACGTATCCTTCAGTCTTGGCAAGTGTCTGATGGAGACCCCCAATTCATTTGTGCATGGGCCTTATCTTGGAGCGGTAGGGACTGTCTGCGGTGGGTGAGGTATTGGATCAACAGGAGGACGCTCTTAGGGAATGCAGACCAGTCTCGTCAAGACCTGAAAAAGGGGAGTTCAGGTGCTGTTGATAACACTTCTGGCATACGTGCATGGCTGCCCGCTAATTGTCATTGCATGCTTGGTAGAGTTGGCAGTGTCTTTTTGTTTGGTGCTTGTGAAGTGCTTGGTACAGTAGGGTTTGTATTTGTATTTGCTATGGCAAAAGACTTCATTGTAGTTTGTTTCTAAAATAGGAATCCTAGGTTTAAAACTTTATCACCTTTCCATGTCACTCTTGTTTGCGTGGTCCACAGAAATGTTTGGATACCAACGTCTGATTTAGCCCCCTGAATGTATGGTTGTCTTCATTCGTAGAAACAAATCTCCTTTGGTGTGCATTTTTCAGGCTTTGACTTTGAGGAATTCTTAAAATTTTGAATGAAAACCAACCCAAAACCACTCCACAAAACAAAACAAGACCAACTCCTGCCCCCAATAAAATGTAAAGAAAAATCTTATCTTGATTTCTCCCCTTCCCCTAATAGCGTCAGTCTGGTATGTGATGCGGTAAACTGTCCCAGCTGAATATTAATGGAGCGATACAAGCGATATTTAGGACACTTGTCCGATAGCATACTACAGCAAGGCAGACAAATCAAGTAGCATCTCTCTTTCTGCTTTTGAAACCAATTCTCCTGTGTACAGCTCCTCTCTGAGTGTAGTGCCTGTACTTCTGTGGTATAGTTAGTCTCTTCTTGCGTTACTTTTTCATAACTATTGGAATTCTGTACAGTTCAATATTCTAAAGCATGTAACCTGGAATTGCACGTCTTTCGTAACTACAGAACTCGGGCCCCTCTCAATTTGATTATAAAGTTGGCAACAGAGTGTTGAAGGTTGAGGAACTGGATTCCCCTTCTGTATTGGTGGTAAACACAGCTTGAAGGCCCACTTGTAAAATAACTCTTGACGCCGTATGTCATAACCTTCTGCTTTACTGGACTGCGGTCTGTCTTGTTTGGGATTACTGCACAGTGGAAACGGCATGCCTAACCAGAGTTTATGACATTTGACATAAAGTTGTATTTGTTGAACTTCCTTTTTATGCTGAAATCTTGTGTTAAAATTTTCTTGTGCTCATTTGAAAGGGCGTTACTTGAAGGCTCACTTGTAAAATAACTCTTGACGCCATCATAGCCGTATGTCATAACCTTCTGCTTTACTGGACTGCGGTCTGTCTTGTTTGGGATTACTGCACAGTGGAAACGGCATGCCTAACCAGAGTTTATGACGTTTGACATAAAGTTGTATTTGTTGAACTTCCTTTTTATGCTGAAATCTTGTGTTAAAATTTTCTTGTGCTCATTTGAAAGGGCGTTAAAAGATGTGGATGCTTACCTTGCAGAGTTGTTCTGGTATCATGCTCTATAGAACGTGTGGAAAAAGTGTTACGGTAATACTGCAAGCTTTTTGCAAAATAAATGCTAAAATTATTCTGGATTTTTAAAATGAGGATGGTATTTGACCAGAGAGGTTGATTTGAACAGAAAAGGAAAACTGCCACCTTCTCTTCTGTTTTCTGTATGGAGAATTTAACTTGCCGGTGCTTTGAAAGCTGGAGTGTCCTGCTGTTTTCATAAGGAGTAGCAAAGCAGCATATTCATCTGTTTTCAAAGAAAAAATGATCCCAATTAGCTTGAAGTCTGTTACTTGTTTACGTGCGGCCTTTGAAAAGGTTTGTTTCCTGAATGGTTTTGTCAGTCGCTGTGTGGCCGAACGTGTCGAACCCTCTGAGGAAAAGCAGCGCTTCCCTCCCCCTCGAATCCCGGCATGCAGCTCTTGCGCGGGTGCGAGCGCGTACTTCCTCTGCATCTTCACCTTCCTGTTTTTCAAAGAGTGAGCTTGATCATGAGTGTTCAAACCACCAAAAAAGTTGTGTGGAAAAAGCACGAGGCAGCTGCGCCTCGGGACACCAGCAGACCGACCTGTTACCTGCCGCCGGGTGAGTCCGTGATTCCCTGTCTGTTTGGGGATGTGGTGGATAAACAGATCTGGCCATGTGGGTCTTTTTTTATCTTCTACACCTGATGCAAGCTGCTTTTCTTAACTTTGTTCAAGTCAGCTGCGTCTGACCGGAGCAGGCTGTGGAAGGCATGGCAGGAAACAGCCCAGGGAAAAGCTCTTTTCTGTGGCGCCGCTCCATCGCACGCGCTGTGCGAGCCCTGGCCGCGTCACACCTGCAGCTGCAAGATCCTCGTGGTTAATGCCTGGGTGGTGGGCTTCCCTTTTACCTATAGCATGTTGGCTTTTTGGTGGTGCAAGTTTTATGGCTGTTCTGTCTGACTGAAATTCTTAATGCCCCCAGTTTTCTTAAACTACGCATTAAGCTGCGGTGACTTCGATATTTGGTTGTGTTCTGGCTCTCTACGGTTCTGCTTACTGTGTCTTCAGGGACTTCTCAATGTACATACACATGAAGCCTTCACCCCTCATGCTCCCCCTCACCCCCAGCATCCATTTTGGTGGTATCTCCAGGGAGCGGTATTTCTTATAACTTGGAAAGAATATGTTTTGGGGCAGGGTGCTTTGGAGGAGAAGAAATTGGGGATGTTTCTCTTTCCCAATCCTTTCCCACCCATCCCAACTGAAATTTCATAGATTGACTATTCCGTTGTTTTGTGACCAGTGCCAAATAATATAGATTGGCATGGAAAAGGCAATCTGAGGATTCCTATACCTGTGACTATGCTGTTTAGATACAGTAATTGACAGATGTGGGCTGATTATTTTGTGAATTGCTGTCAGAACTTCATGGATGTGGAACCTGCTGATGATAGAGAATTCGGTCCATTTGACTTGACTTTTGATGTGTGGGTTTGGTTTTTTTTTTTACAAAACTGGAGTCTGAATATGGGTTTTTAGAAAGAGAAATAAAAATCCTCTCAAGATGTAGCAGCATAATGGCTAACTCTATTCTAAAGGGATGGGCTGGGACTCTGGTCTCATGTATGTTTCCTTCTAGAACAATGAGGTGGATTTGGATGTACGCCAGTTGAGTTGAGAGCAGAAACTTCTCCTTTATGGCCCGTTCTGAGCTCTGTTAAAACTGACAAAATGTCGAGAAAACTCAGTAATGTGAGTGGAGTTGCTTTTGATGACTCTGGAGAGCTCACTAAATTACAGGTTAGAGGGATCTGGTGTTCTTCAAAATCTGCATGTATTCAACCTCCTAATGAGGTACAGCTGCAGCTGATCCCTCTTGGACAGTTGGAAGTAGGAGAAAATCAGTTTGCTTGGTTTTTAACCTGGGCCGTTGTTCAGGGAAAATGTTTGTTATGGCTCTGTGTGTATCAGTGTGGGTTTTTTAGGGCTATTTCTCTGATTTTTTTTTTCTTCTTTTATTGTTGTATTTTTAGAAAAGCATAAACTTGGGGCAAGTGTTATAACCAGATGTGCAATTAACTGCAGTTTCACACTGCAGTCATGAAACCTCTAAAATGTTCATCTGTGGGATAGGAGGGGAGGGGGTCAATCTCTTTCAGGTTTTCTGTCTCAGTCCTTGAGGTGTTTTTAATGTGTAAGTGCCAGTGTGTCTACACAGATAATATTTGGTGATGTTTGTGTGTCTATGGATGATTTCTCTGGTGCCTGCCCTAACTGGGGCTAGGCTAAGGTGTAAATCTCCTTGCTGAGTAGCAGCTGCTTGGTTGCTCAGGTGCTTTATATGACTGAGCAGAGCGTGCTAGGTGACTGTTTCTTAAGGCCTGTTTAACTCCCTATGAGCTGAGCACCTCCTGTTTTTAAAAGCATGTGTGTCATGGCTGGTATATTGCAATTATAATTTCCTTAATCAAGCAGCAGGATTTTTCCAGGAAATTCCTTGCATTATAATGTTCCTAACTCTTCATAAAGTGTAGGACTATAAATTTGCTTTCCAGGAGAGTGACAGTCTGAATTTCACTGTCATCTGCTCACTCCTTTTTCTTTTCTTTTTTTTTTTTAATTTAAAAAAACCTGCACAACTGTATTTGGAGGCTGTGAGGGACTTGTGGCTTTGGACAGTTCTTAGGTTTGTGTTGGAAATGCATAGGGGAGAGAAAAAGATTGAAAAAGGTACGTGAGAGGCTTGGAAGGGCAATCAGGAAAAAGACAGACTGAAGGTAAAAAACTAATTCTGGGAGTGGGGGAGAGCCTTTCTTGGTTTGAGAGGGCAGAATTTTCAATGATGCAGGACTGGAAATATTCAAGCAGGAAAAAAAATGGGTGGAAAAGTTGGGAGGGGGGTGTGTGTGTAGTCGTTTCTTCATGTCCTTTGCTTTTCCCACAAATCCAGAATGTAGGTAACAGGGAGACTTTTGAGAAGATTAGGAACACCTTGTGGGCATCTCTCTGGCTATAGAAGGTTTAGGGGCAAAGATTCGTTTGCCAGTGAGGGCTGCAGTGCCGGCAGAGGTGCGGCTTTGGTTTTGTTGGTCGGCTGCTTGCTGTGAGAATTGGCGGTGGCTGGAGGAAGGGAGGTCGAAGCTCATACCAGGTAAAGTATGTGAATGTAAATTAATCAGTTTGGGTGAAGCCAAAATGGGTAAGACTCTTCTGTCCTCTGAAGCCTAAACAACATGAGTGTGTTTAGTCAGAGATTGCTTTATGGCTGAAAACATACTAAATAATAATTTAGCTTGTCTAGTGGGATGTCCTTCTTCAGAAATGTCTCATCTCTCTTTAAGCTCTCAAGTCGGTGATAGGTGCTGGGAGTGTGGTGGCACTGGTAGGCTGCCTGGTGCCTAACTGGAGCCACAGCTGGATCTTTATCTGGGAGGGGAAAAAAAGAAGGGATGTTGCACTTTCTTCACCTGTTCAAACAAATGGGCTCTCTTCTTCATTGCTGTTCCATGTCATGGGAGATAATTTTATATTCTTCCAGGAAAACTGCTGAAACTGTTCCAGGAAAACTATTGGGCTATTTTGCCTTTCTATTTATATATTCACATATTCTACTAGTGTAGCAGCATTGATGTGATTATTTTTTAATTTTTTTTTCTACCTCAGTTGCTTCATTACCCAGATGGACATCACCCTGTCATTTGAGAGGAGGCTACTCACCCTGTATTAAGGAGGTAGAAAATTATGTCAGTTCTGTGAAACCTTCTGAAAGGGGTTGCCCTGTGGCACTGTCTCTATAAAATGCCAATTCCTGAAGCCAATAAAGCTCTCTGCAGTAACTGAATAATCTATGTTAGCATCTTAGGGATATGCCGCTACATATTATTCTGTTACTTTTTGCCCCATACAGTTGTCAACAGAAGCAAGAGAGATCAATTTACATTGTACTGTGTGAGCTAACTGTTGTGCAGTATTAAAACGAGTGGGGTTTTTTTTACAGCAGTAGAAAATAATGGCAATGACATGACTGAGGCATTTTACAAACCGATAGTTTGACAGCGTGTCTTTTGACATCCTGCATTTAGTTTCTGTTCCCACTTGGGTCTCCCTTCTTGCTCTGACAGCCAGCCGCCCTTTGGAAGTCCCAGGAGCGCTCGCCTACAAATGCAAAGCTTCCTTTCAGGTGGGAAGGAATTTATCTGTGTTCCCACTAGACATGTGCACTGCTAGCACCTTGAAATTTTTTTTTATCATGAGGCCACAAGCTGTTACAATAGTAGAAATAATATTTACTGTATTGTTCATGTTACTGTAAGTAGCTGTGAAGCCCTGGGTTAATTAGTTTGCTTAGTAGAGCCGTGCTGGAGCTGAAATCTGCTTGATTTGAAACAACTCTGGCTTCTAAACGCATGAGAACGGTGTATTTCCTTTTTGACAGCAGGTGATGAAGGATGTGTTCTGGAATAGGGCGTAGTTGTAGATGACATGCGTAAGGACAGACTACGTAGCAGTTAAAAGGCAACTCTGTGACACAATCTGAGCCTTCACGTGAACTTTTTCAGGTTCGGAAAGCCTTTTTTTTTAAATAAATAAAAATATTTTATTTAATCAGGGAGCTTTTTGGCTGGATGGATGCAGGCTGTGCCCCCCTGCCGTGCGTCGGACGGAGCGGTGCCCGTGACTCACTGCTGCCCTATGGAGAAACCACGTTCCCTCTGGCCGGCGAACAATCTGCCGCTGCTTCACGTTTATGCTTTCACCGAGATGTTCTGACCCTTCACCGGAGAGCTCCATGTGCTTCCTGCCCGCGTCCCTGATGAATAGGGCAGGAGTTGGCAGCGGCACGGGCTGCTATGTGACCTAATTTGTGTGGC
>NW_010522053.1:0-958 GCF_000687285.1 Phaethon lepturus
TCGCACCAACAGAGACTCACTGATTCCCATCTGTAAGCTGGGATGCAGGGAGGAGGAGTGAGAGAGCAGCTTCATGGTGCTTTGCGCCAGCTGGGGTTAAGCCATGACAAGGACAACAAAAAGGACTTTTTAAAAAATGTTAATAGCAAAAGGAGAATCAGAGATAACTTTGGGCTATTGCTTGATGAGGTCAGTCACCTCACAAATAGGGATGTAGACAAAGTAGAGATGTTTAATGCCTCCTTTTCCTCTGTCTTTATCACCAATGATGGGCCCTGGGACCCCCAGAGCCCTGTGCTAGAAGACCATGACTGGGGGGATGATAAACACCAGCCAACTCTGAACTTGTTTGAGACTTTCTGTTCCATCTGGATGCTCATAAGTCTATGGGGCCTGATTGGATTGTCGTGAATGAGTGGTTTGGCCGCTTAAAGAATCACTGCCAAAGATATCAGAAAGCAAATGTTTTAATATAAATTTGTAAAAGGGCGCGACTTAACAGAATTCAATGGCAAGGTCCACTCTATTACTTATTTAACATGGAAAAGTATACAAAGAGAAACCAAATTACAATTAGGTTGGAACGATTTACAGAGTCAGGGAAATCGAATCGGGTTAGTGTGACTTATGTGTAGATTGAGAAGAGAAAGTAAGGGAGACCCTCCCATTGAGTCACAAGGTTCAGAGTGGACCCCCTTGCTTTCTAAACTCCTTCTCAGAGAGGAGTCTAGGTGCAGGTGGTCTAGGTCTGCCTGAATCAACTCCCAGTCCCAGGCTTGGTCAACAGTTTATGACTAAAGGGGTAAGGTATCAGGGATTCTGGTGTGGAGATATAGTCTATGATTTTGTGCTTGGTGTAACTTTAGGATGGCAACAATCTAATACAAAATAGCAGCAACTGAATTCACTAACGCTACTGAGGAAAATCACAGTATTAAATCGTACTATTTCCTAAATA
>NW_010522054.1:0-826 GCF_000687285.1 Phaethon lepturus
GTCAGGTTGGATGAGGCTTTGAGCAACCCGATCGACTGGAAGATGTCCCTGCCCATGGCACAGGGCTTGGACTAGACAATCTTCAAAAGTCCCTGCCAACCCAAAACACTCCGTGATCATATGATTCTATAAGAACTCACTAACTACCAACACAGGCAAAATAGACTCAACCTGGCGAAGGTTAATCTAATTTATTGCCAAATAAAAATAGAGTAGGATAAGTTAGAAACAAAAACAAAAGTAAAAATACTTTCCTCGCACTCTGTCCTTATCCTGTGTTCAACTTGGATCCTCCATTGCCAGCTCTTTGACCTCCTCTCCCACAGGGGGCAAAGGATGGGGAGCGGGGGTTGCAGTCAGTTCGTAACACTTTGTCTGTGCCACTGTTCCCCTGCTCCAGCACAGGGTCCTGCCAAAGGGATACAGCCCTTGCCAGACCGCTCCAACATGGGTTATGGACAGGACATGCAGTTCCTGCCAGAAAATGGCTCCCGCCTGGGCTCGTCTCCACAGGCAGAAGCGTCCTTCAGGGCGCCAGGTCCACCTGCTGCTGTGTGGGGTCCTCCATGGGCTGCAGTGTGGGGATCTGCTCTGGAAGGGATCTCTGCGGGTTGCAGGGGGACAACCTGCTTCACCATATACGCCAATATACGGCATCCTCGCTGTGCTGACAAACGTCGCTGCTTGGTGACACCGGCTCGACACGATGTCACTGTGGAGGGTCTCGCCTGGCCCAGAGCTCCGGTCCCTGCACAGGAGCTCACAGGGCAGCAGAGGCTCGCAGGGCTCGTCTGTGCCACACGCCCAGGGCACGGGAACCGGGGAG
>NW_010522054.1:836-2184 GCF_000687285.1 Phaethon lepturus
GCTGCGACTGGGAAGCAGTGGGGCAGCCGGAGGGAAGGAGGAAAGGGCCCACCATGAAATCCAGCGAGCGATGAGTCCTCTCCCCACTATCGCAAGACCTCAGTGGAGAACCCATCAGTGAAACCCAACCTGTACTGAGAGGTTAAAAGAGCAGCATCCTAAAAACATCCCCAAGAGCTCTTCAGTTATTGCATGAATGGGGACCTGTGACCTCCAGGGCTATGAGGGTGTCAGGGACAGTGCTGGCAGGGGGGACAGGCATTGGGGCCACTTTGTGCCTCATTCCCACCCTGGGGGCAATGATGTATCCCCAGCTGTCCCCAGCTGCTCCATCCCAGGTCCCTGCTTCATCCTTGTTTCTGAATGTCCCTGAAACGAGCTTTTTGGGAATGCTACCAAGGCTCCAGTGATGCAGCCCCAACTGTTGCTTCCCTTCACCTGATCCCGCTAGGGGAATTCTGCTGGGCACCTGCTGGAAAAGTGGCCCAGAAAGCTTCAAGCAGTCTAGTAGACTCTCGGTGTGCATCAAGAATAACTTCCTACTCCAGGTGACTGTCGTGGTTTAGCCCCAGCTGGCAACTAAGCACCACGCAGCCGCTCGCTCACTCCCCCTCCCACAGTGGGACGGGGAAGAGAATTGGGAACAAAACTCGTGGATTGAGATAAACACGGTTTAATAGGACAGAAAGAAAGAAGGGAACAACAATGATAATACCAACAAAGGAATGTACAAGAACAAGTGATGCCCAATACAGCAATTGCTCACCACCCGGCGATCGACAGCCCGTCCCCGAGCAGCGATTTCCGCCCCCCGGCCAACTCCAGTTTATGTACTGGGCATGACGTCGTATGGTAGGGAATATCTCTTTGGCCAGCCTGGGTCAGCTGTCCCGGCTGTGTCCCCTCCCAGCTCCCCGTGCACCCCCAGCCTGCTCGCTGGAAGGCCAGCACAAGAAGCTGGACTGTCCTTGACTGCTCAGCAACAACCCAAAACATCAGCACATTATCAACAGTTTCTCATCCCAAATCCAAAACACAGTCTCACACTAGCTTCTGTGAAGAAAACCAGCTCTATCCTGGCTGAAACCAGGACAGTGACAGAACACCCAACCAGAGGAGACGCGTTACTGCATCTGTGGCTCACCAGTGCAGAGGAACTTACTGGAGAGGTCAAGACTGGTGGCATCCTGGGCTGCAGTGGTCAAGCCCTGGTGAAATTCATGATCTGGAGGGGTATAGGCCAGGTGAAAAACATAGCCAAAACCCAAAAGCTGAGGAAAGTGAACTTTCGGTTGTGCTCGTGGGCAGGACGAGTCTCTCCCCAGCCTGGCCCCCACAGGGACCCTGG
>NW_010522055.1:0-205 GCF_000687285.1 Phaethon lepturus
ACATCGCCGCTACAGAGCGGGGGAACAACGCCTGAAGCGGGAACGTCGTTGTAACCTGTATGCGGCAGCAGGGACAGAGAAGGAGGAACACCGAGGAAGGCGACTGCGGCGGTGAGCAGCCACCCGTGCCTGGAAGAGGAGGAGGGCGGGGACGCGGACCTCGCCTGCGGCACGCCCAGTTCCCGGCGGTAGCTCCGGGCCGTTG
>NW_010522055.1:314-10376 GCF_000687285.1 Phaethon lepturus
AAGCGGCTGCTGTTGTGCCTCTCTTTTGCCCGTGTGGGAGACAGGGCGCTAAGGAAGCCATGAGGTGGCCTGTCAGCAGCTGGAGTGCCGGCGAGACTTGCCGCCGCCCGGCCGGTCCACAGGCGGGATTTAGGTTCTGCTCTGGAGAAAGGTGTGTTGTGCTCCCCGTGTGCCTCACGCAAGCCTCGCACGGCCTCTCCGTGGCGTCTCGGCCGCTAAAGTGAGCTCCCTGCCTCTCATGTGCTTTCTCCCTTGTCAGTTCCGCCCCCCATGACTCGCTGATTTGAACATCCAGAAGGGAGAAAACAAGCAGCAGAAACACCTGATAAACCTGGCAGTTTAGAAAAAACGGGGGTGGGGGGAGGAGAAGGCTGGGGAAATGAATTACAAAACGGAGGGAATACCACTAAAACCTCACTCTGTGTTAACGTTTTAACAGGGAAATCATAGATCCCCGAGGAACTCTTCCCCAGTGGGATAAGTCCATTACAGATTAATTTTTAACACTGAAAAATGCATTATTTTTCTCTTCAGCTGCCCCGTTAAGTACTGGCTGCAGGATGCTACTGAGTGCACTGCACGGCAGAGTGCCCTAAGGTGTACATAGAGCAATCAGGCTGACATTGGATAATGGGCAGCAAGCTTAGAGAAACTTAACAAATCTGAAACCATTTCTCTGCTTCTCATGCTCCCTACACCCTACAAATGGTAGGGACCTTTGTATCATATCTCCCGAGACGTATTTACAGCCACGTGCTCACTTGTCCCTGCAGGAACCATGAGGAGTTTCATACTAGAATTAATCTCTCTAAATGTCACCTAAGATTTTAAGCTACACGTACATCCTCACTTACTCATAGCCTAACACCACTCAGTAAAAACTATCGTGCATACATTGCAGGCTGCATGTTATCATGTATGCCATGACAAACAAATATCTTAACTCATGCACAAACATTTCAGAAAAATCTCAGATACACATGTACAAGTATTAGCAAAATGGAAGGAGATAGTAAGGTGGTTTAATTATAAATTTTGTATTTACAGAGATAATAATTCCTGTGTTCCCCATTCTGTAGAATATGGAGAAATCAAAAGAACATTGGAAAAAACATAGGAGAATAAAACAGGCTGTAGGTTTTTGTTTGTGGCTTGCTGTTGTATGAGTACCTTGGAGATTCTGATCTTTTTTTTTTCCCTTGAGGGATTTCTGTTTTATTTTTCATGAAAAGGAAAACAGTCCATGGAACAAAATAAAAGTATGTATAGCAGCATTTAAATCACCTGGATGAGGTCTGTTGCTAGAACATTACATCAGCTTTTGGTTTTAAAAGTGTTTGGAGGGAAAGAAAATAGTGTGGTGAAATAAAAAATTTACTTGCCCTCGGACTGGGTTGGCAAATACCTCAGAGAATGGATGGATACAGCTGATGAAGATGAAAAGACCCATTGGACTATTTGTCTAAGCACGACAGGAGAATCTGTAAGACTTGAGAATTTTGGATGTTTACTAGGATTTAGCTGTGTTCTAGGAAAGAGTAACGAAGGCCATAAGTGATTGCAGCATGCTGGAAATAGGCATCTGGAGGTATCAGGAGGAGCCTGAGTTGTCTCCACTAGTGCAACAAACAATCCTGAAAGGCAGTAAGCTGAACCATGAGGTTGCATTGTCACTGTAGCTATTTGGGAGCATATTTATTTGATGACTTTTGACTGTTGGAGATGGTGAAAAAATCCAGAACGTTTTGTCTGAAGAAGATTCCCTTACTACATCCATGTCCTAAAAATATCTCAATTTTTGTAAAATGCAGTAGTTATTACAGTTTTTTTGTTTACTTACCTTTGAGAAAAAAAAGCTCTAAGAAATACATTTGCCCTATGAACATGACACAGATGCAAGTAATAAATGAGGACTCTCATCCCAGTTTAGATCACTTCTCTATTTCCACTCTTTGTGCTAAGCTGTAATTAATGAGACGGAAAGCATGAGGTCCTTTAAGACAGCTCCTGGCACTCTCTTCAGCCTGCTTCTCTGGGGAGCACTATTTTGATTATTTGTCTTCTGTTTCAGTCACTCTGGGGTTGATGTCATACTTCCACTATCAGAGGAATTGTGCAGCAGTAAACCTACGCTGTACCAGCCCCTTCCTTTGGTAAGTACAATTTAAAAGAGAATCTCCTTTCTCTCTTGCTGTCTGCTATGAACTGAACATACACCCTTCAGAAGTGCAGGTTTTCAGAAGGTAAGTCTGTCAGATCTCTTCTGGCTATTGCATGACAACCATAAAATGCATGTGATTTTATAATTAACTCTTAGAATTTAGCTAAAGGTTCCCTCATGTACAGATATGGCAGAAAGGCTGTGGGTTTGGGAAGGAAAACTGATGAGGATTTGTTTTATTTTACTGGGAGCAGATGGGATTTGCTCCTGCAGTTTCCTGTCACAGAATGGGCCATTGCTTTGTCACCATGTTTATCAGTTTTCTGGGAAATGAGCTGAGTTACAAGAGATGAGACCTATTTCGTCATCTGGTCTGTGTCTCCTGGCTGGCTTCAAGGTCATCTTCTAAACACACATGCACATTCGGGACTATGGGAGAAGGCATGGACTAGTTGGCCACTAAAGTGGCCTTTCCACATCTTCATGGCTCAGTCCATAGTTGATCCTGAGGAAGATTAATTTATTGTCATTCTTAATTTGGCTGGCACCAGATGTCCTGTAGAGATTTCAAGATGCATATTTGAATGTGCCAAACCTGACTGCTGGTTGCTGAGCCCACAGACATCTCTGCAGAACTAAGCTATGAGGAATATGGGACTATTGCAGTGGGGCAGTCTAATCCATGGGGGCATAGGGGGATTAAAGACATAGGGACAGCATCTTGTCTTGCCCTGCTGAAGGTGACGAACATGCTTAGAGATCTCAGCCAGAAAGTCTCCCACGGCATGAACAAATATAACTTGAAAAGAATGTGCGTTCACTCTGGCAAGCCCTGCAGAGAGACTAGCTTTAGGCTGCTGAGATCAAGCAGTGTGAAGTAACTGGAATGCTGATCACCACATTTCATACCAGCTGAAACACTTAGCAGTGCAATCTGCAAGGATCATAAATAGGAATATTAAATTCTTGAAAGAGCAAGATACAGGAAAATATTTCACTTATTAAAATCATAAACAAATGCAGTTCCTTCCAAATCCCAACATCTTCTGAAACTGTTCTCTGAGCAGAAACATCTGTCTTTTGGATATGACCAAATCTCTTTTAATATAACACAGCCTCTGATTTTCCTCCTCCCTTTATCTGCTCTTAGCGTTGTCAGCTGTGCCAAGGGTCTGTGTTGAAATTGCCAGTTCTCAGCCATATGCAATGGCCACAGTGGGATTTGAGATGTGGATGATCACCTCCAGGAAGTACTTGCTGTATTCAAAAGGTATGGGACACAGGATTTGGTGGAGGAAGAGTGCAATTGAAGTCCTCAGAGTTTAAATTTTTATGGAAGAGACTACTGTTCAGTGCAGTACCCTGGGTTATCACTACAGCCAGACCAAAAACAGTAGATGAAAAAACTCTGCTTAAGGACCAAGGATACTTTCTTTTGGATAATTAGGTTCTGCAGACTTGAGAGTGGATGTCTTGAGTCTCACCGTCCTGCTCGTTCCCCTGTCCCCCTTCAGAACACACTGTCAGTCCTGTGAGTCTCACCAATTTGCACACTTTCCTAGCCACACTCTGCCTCATTTTTGAGTATCTTTCCTGGAGATTAAAATTTAACACTTTATCTTTACAACATATATGGAGACAGAAAAGTGCTACATTTTCTGTGCAGGATGTTTTCACTGAGGTGCAAGATGCTTGTTCCTTTTCTGACAATATCTCACAAGTGGCTTCTGATTTTGGGTCTTGGGGTCCAGATAACTGCTACGACCTGTTTTCCAAAGGAGTCAAATATTTACATCATGAGAGGACATGTGGGAATTCTGCGTTCTTACACTGGTAGCTGCTAATGGCTGTTCTGCACCTGACCCCTGCACACTGTAATAAAAAAGGCATGGATGGTGGTCATGCATACTCATGAAGTGCTTTAACAATGGTGGATGCATGGTTGGGCACAAGAGGAGATGTAGGAAAGCAAATCCTTATCAGGACTCCAACTTGAGTGCAAATGAAGAGCAATACTCACTTTCTCTGGAGCAGTGGCCTTCATTCTGGTTTTATTTGTGGGTCCCTAGCAAATTTCTGGTAGGAAAGCAGGCTTCCCCATAGAGCAAATATTAATTGCCTGGTAATATCTTTCCTTTTTTAATCCTAGAGATACTCAAGTCCCAGGATTGAAACTGTTGCTGTGGAGCATCCCGTTTTGAACAGTGTCACAATCTCAGTCACTCTTCAGGTCACTGAAGAGGAGACAGAGAACCTCTCTCTGAAACAGGCTGAAGGCTGTTCTTTTCACCTTTCAAAAAGCATCCCCTCCCATCACTAGAAGGTCTTTTCCTTCTCATTGCTATTGCCACTTGCAGTCGCCCTGCAAGAGAGGGAACTAAAGGCCTGGACTCCTCTTCTGCTTCTTGTAGAGGGGTGCTGGCTCTTTGTCAGCAGTGGAATGAAGATCTTCTCTGGGACAGAGTTTGGGCAACAATCCTAAAGTGCAGGGTGACCTGGCAGAGACCACTGCACTACCTTTCAGAGGTAATGGGAGAAAGAGGGCAGCACCTGGGGAAGCATTGGGGGAACTCCAAAACAGCCTAAATATTTCTGATGGTCTTCGCGGTTAAAGCCTGAGCCACTGGAACTGCATACATTGCATAAGAAGTTATGACTTAGCAGCTTCACAGGATGGGTAAGAAGAAGTAGCTAACATCCATCCGGAACAGTTGTCCCCACCATTTCTGTGGGACGGGGGAGAGGTGATGGATGGCATTTGTAGGACAGACTTGCAGAACCCCCCATGCTCTGTAGGTGCTTTGTTAGCAGAGTGTGACGCACATTTTTTTCTACTAAGCCTAAAAGCTACACATTCTATTTATACACAAAATCTTTTGCAAAGCTCAGGAGTGAGATTTAAAAGCCAAGAGGTTTTCTTCTAGTCCATTGGTTAAAGTCTTCAGGAAGAAAATTGTGGATCGGCAGGGAATAGCCGAGTTGCTATTGACACAGCTGTGAATAATGTAAGTTTGGTGTCTGTGAATAATGTAAGAGGGTACGGCCAGGCCCTCCTGCTCCTACCACCACCCATCGCCGCCGCTCTGTTTTGGAGCCTTGCAAAAAGAACCCCAGCAAAGAGAACAGTGTCACCTGCTGGTAAAGGAAATGACTGCTCGTTGTCTTCGTCTGCACTGCACATCGCCGATCGCGTTTCTGTGTTCTGTGAAAATCCCACTTCTCACCTCTACATTATTGGTGACAATGCGATGAAGCGGTGTCAATAACAGATTCAGAGATGACAGCATTTCTTTCAATTTCTGTGTTATTTAAACACCAGAGATTTTCCGAGGCTTGCTTAATGAATAACGGAGTGGCTTTGGTGATGCAGTGTCCTGGTTTTGGCTGGACTAGAGTTAATTTTCTTCCTAATAGCTGGTGTAGTGCTGTGTTTTGGATTTAGTATGAGAATAATGTTGGTAACACACTGATGTTTTTAGCTGTTGCTGCGCGGTGCTTATACTCAGTCAAGGACTTTTCAGCTGCCTGTGCTCTGCCAGTGGGGAGATGTACAAGAAGCTGGGGAGGGGGCACAGCCAGGACAGCTGACCCAGGCTGGCCAAAGGGGTATTCCCCACCATCTAACGTCATGCTCAGTATATAAAATTTGAGTTGGCCAATTCTGTCCCCCATCCCACTTGGGGAGGGCAGGGGAAAGCAAGCAGCTGCGTGGTGCTTAGTTGCCAGCTGGGGCTCAACCACGACACACAGCTATTGTTTATGTTAGTTATATTTTTTTAATAGTTTTAAAATTGAGGCTGATACCGAGCCACTTTTTGTTCTGCATTTGCTATTGGTTAAGAATATATAAAAGCTTAGTATGGATATCACCTGCTCACCTTAAAATCTTCACTTAGAAGTCTGTGGAGCTCACACTTCTATGTATATCTAATACATATGTATGTATGCATGTATTTCAGAGGGTGGTCAAATGAGTGCTCATGCGGAAGAAAACTGCAAGGAAAGCAATTCTGCCCAGGAAACATCTGCAGAAGGGAATGTCTGTTCTGCTAAGGACTGCTCAATAACACAAAAACAATTGGTATGACTTCTCCAGTACCATTTTTTTATTAAGATACTTACCATTGCCTTAAATTTCTTCCATAAGTACAAAAATAAAAAGCTAGAGTCAATAGGGAAATATCAGTAATAACAACAATGAAATGAGTCAACTTTGCAGTACAGTAATTTAGAGGGCTAAGAGCAATTCTGAGCTCAAATGAGATAGTAAGTAGGGAAATAGGAGAGTACTCTTAGAGGAAGGACTGCCTCCATAGCTTATTAATTGTTTCCAACTTGAAATAGCATAATTTATGATCATGGACAATCATGATGCTGAAGCATATTTTCTGCACAGAAAATCTACCCCCGACCCAAAAGCAGAAATATCTGAATAATACAGGTGCATGAGATTGCCCTATAGGTTTTCAGGAGGAGGCAACTGAAAATGCATGGCATCAACCACTTTGTAAATAAGTGCACTCAAGTGCACAGATATTTCTAAATCACTGTATCAGCAGACTGGACTGAACTGCCACTGCTTTCCCCATAAGAAGCAATGAGGGCACTCACTTGGTGAAAAATTACTGTGGACTCTGAAAGGAATGACACCCTCCAGGGAAGCTGAGGGGTGGCAAGTCAGCTCCATTTATCTAAAAGGAAAAAAGCTAAATTTGTATGTACGTTTGTGCCTTTGCATTATGAGTGACAAGTGTGCATTCAATGTCCACAGTTACTGTCCAAAGAGAAATTTTTTGACACAACACCCATGTTTGTTTGCATCGAGATTAGACACGACTGTCAACATACATGGGCTATGTGGAATGGCAATACACAGAGCTGGTGTTTTAACCTCCAAAACTATTCAGCAGTTTTAGCTAATTGCAAACATGGTTTCCATAAAATAGGCAAGAAGATGATCTCTCCTATTTCTCAAAAACTGTGCTCAGTTTAGCTTCTTTATTTTTGTCTGTGCTTTTTTCATACTCTTCACTTGTGCAAATGCTTCCTGCCTGCCCTAATTGCTCCTCCAGACATTTTTCTTGCCTCCAGATTGTTTGGACAAAGATGGGTTCTAGGCATCTGAGGGAACAGTGAAGATAAGGGTGAATCCAACTGAGATGCTTACAGTCATAGTACTTACGGATTACATTATGGATAAAGTTAAAGAAAAAAAATACATGATTCTGCCTCCCACAAGACAGCTTTCAAACTCTATGCCACTTGTACCGGAGTTATGTATTCAGCGTCACGGTTGTTGCCTCTCCTGTCAGGATGCACAGTCAGTCAAAGAAATACTCAATTAACAGTTAGGCAAGCAAACATTTTCAACAATGTGATCTTATTTTAGGTAGAGTTTTGCTTCCTTTTCCTACCTTTGTTGTTTTAGGTTATCAAGAATATTAATTTTAATGTCATTTGAAGGCCAGTGAGGACATTTGACGGCTAGTAAATATTTGTTCCAATTGTACTGATTATAAACTTTCTATTGTTTATTTATAGCAACAAGTCGAGAAACAATTAAAATGCTTAGCCTTTCAAAATCCAGGACCTCAGGTAGCTGACTTCAATCCTGAAACTAGAAAGCAGAAAAAGAAAGCGTGCATGTCACAGATGAAACAAGATTTATTTTATAAGCCCAAGTAAGATGTGCTGATTTATTACATATTTTACTTTTAAAAATGGCTGGTACGCTGTTTACTCAACATAAACAAAATTAATAACATAATTAATATTTTGCAGAGATATTTCTTACTACATATGAAAGCTCTGCTAGCAAAACAAGCTTTTTCTGTGTGACTAATAGAATTTTGATTTTATTCTTTGTCACACTTTAATTTTTAATAACAGTGGCTGTTGCAATTAGGATATAATGCTGGCATTTCTTGACGATGTGAGTTTGTTAAAGAGGAAATATTTGTTCCAGGACAGATGTTTTCCACATTTGTTCGGTTTAGTCTTCAAAAATGTTGAAGCATTCTCTGAGAATCACTTTTTCTTCTCTTTCGCAGAATTACAAAGAAGTATGACAAACACGGCAGGCTGCTTTGTAATAACGTTGACTTGTGTGATTGCCTGGAAAAGAACTGCCTGGGTTGCTTCTATCCTTGCCCCAAATGCAATTCAAACAAATGTGGACCAGAATGTCGCTGCAATCGGAAATGGGTTTATGACACAATTGAGACTGAATGTGGGAATGTGATCAGCATGTTGCCATTTTTAGTCCCTGACTGATTTTGTTGTGATAGCTTTTGCACCTGGGCAAAGTTCTTCATTCTTCACATTTCACTGAAGCAAATCTTGGCTTTATGAATTGTCTCTAGTGAACTGCTTGGCAGTGCTGCTTTTGCTTCTTTATTGCTGCTTAGCTAGCAGACTTTAACCTTCACCATTAAGTAAAAATATGCATTTCGTTCTTCCTCATCCTTGCGAGCTTTACTGAGGCATCTAGTCAGTCCTCTCTAAATCTGAGTTTTCTAAAACTGAAGGTATCTGGACTGCTGTAGGAGGACAATTTTCTTACCCTGGGAAGCTGAAGCACAATTACTTGTAATGAGTTTTCTTCTTGCTGATTTCTCTGCTTGTTCATTTACTCAGATGTGTAACACAGCTCGCTCTTCTGTGAATACTTTTCCAAGTGTCTTTTTCTTCTGATGCATTCATGTCTTGTATAGATGAGGCAGGAGTCATTTGAGATAAACACTGTTCTTCAAAACTAGGTCACCACTTTCTATGTCCCTCAGTATATAAAGCAAAAGAGAATGGAAACAACTCTGCAATTCTTTCTTGCTGGCCAGGTGACAAGACTGAAACCAACATGTTCAGTAAGCATTTTATTTTTTTTTTACAGCATATGGTGAACTCAACCTTGATCATTATAATTATATAATTATACCTATATAATTATATAGTTATATAGCTAGAGGTAAACAGATTGGATGTTTTTGCCTCTGGACAGAAAAGTCTCTTCAGTTCCAGGAGTTTCCTCTTCATGCAAGACATAACAGATTTCAAATACCGTAACTTACACCCAGTCTTTTTAGGAGGTAGGTGTTCTCATTCATGATAGGCACTCACAACCTTTTGAATAATGAGGGTCCCTCTGGATCTTGAAGAGGGAAAGGCTGCAGATTGCCGCAGGCGATCTCCAGGAGCATGCTGCTAGTGGGAGAATCATTCCCTGGGCCCAGGGCTTGTTGTTTTTGAGGAGACTTTGAATATGGCACCATTTTCTCCCCTACAAGAGGCCATTCTCTGTGGACAAAGACCTCCTGCTCCAAGGCAGAGATACCTCCCCGTAGAAGAAACTACCTGGAGCAGATCCCAAGAACGCCTTAGCACCACAGTCTCCTTCTGACTCGATAACCTCGGAAAGATTTGTTGCTCCTCTCAACTAATGACACCTCAGTACTTAAGCTTGTAGCTTAAAAAATACCCAGCAACAGAAAACTTCATAGGAATATTCGCTATGGTGGTTACAACACTCTCTGCTTGGCAGTCCCATCAGGTGCTGTTCTCATATACCTCACTGGTCCCAAAGTATCCTTTGACTTCTTTGATGGTTGTACTTGATGATCTTGGTTGGTTTGATGATTGGACTTGATGATCTTAAAGGTCTTTTCCAACCTTAATAATTCTGTGATTCTGTGACTTGTGCCGGGAGTGCAAATAGCACACATCATCTCTGAGCTCTGTTTCTTAAGGTAGGTGGAAATCCTGCCAACGTAGTCAGGGATTGGTTTCTTGTTACAGGTGTGCCACAGACTTATTCTGGACTTGACTGAATAAGCAACTCTTCAAGAAGATGTATTGGGTCTGTGTCGCAAGGTTCTGGTAGCAGGGGGGATGCAGGGGCGGCTTCT
>NW_010522056.1:0-276 GCF_000687285.1 Phaethon lepturus
CCCGCCTTGCCGTAAGCGAACACTCACCCAGGAGAGGCTGCTGTTACAGGGGCTTTAGTCATTGTGAATAACGAGGTTTTTGTCTGGGTTTTTCGGAAGCTCAGTTCTGGCTTAAGGTTGGGGTTTAAAAATGAGGGGTAAAGCTCTCCTTCAAAAGGTTTAAATCCAGAGGTTTCTCGATAGCTGTCAATCCCAAGCAGCCTGTCCCGAAGCCCCGTGTCACCCAGGGGTGGTTTGCTCCCAAAATGTTACAGCAAGGGAGGCACGGGAGGTGCA
>NW_010522056.1:335-9690 GCF_000687285.1 Phaethon lepturus
GGTGCTGGTGGTGCCTGGGCAGGCAGGCTGGCTCCCGGCGTGCAGGCACGTAAACCGCGGCCGCTCGGAGGTGGCTCACGGCTTGGATTGCCCGGGGGGGGCCAGGGCTAGGTCTCCAGGCTGTCCTTGGTTTGGGACGTTGTACCCACCGTGTCCCATCTCAGGCTGGTGCAGCAGGGCCCACAGGGGGACAACATGTCCAGCAGCCTGGCCAGGACAGGAGAGCGCTGGAAATAAGCTGGGGCAGAAAAGCAAAGGATGATTTGTCTGTGCGTGGGGCGTGGAGGAGAGCATTTGCAGTCATTTGCTATTATAAGGAGAGTCGTCTCAGAGCACAGCCCCGACGCAGCAGACACCGTCCACGACTGGGCACGGGACCGCCAGAATTGCAGTAAGGGGAGCTGCGGCTGTGCTGGGGAAGGTTGCTCCAGAGATCCTCCGCATCGGAAGGCTGTATCAGTTAAATCCTTGGGGCTGGGGTGACACTGCCTGTACCAGGTCGCGGTTTTTGGCAGAGGGTTGGGAGGCAATGCGGTTTGCTGCTGGGCGAGAGCTGTGTCATGAGTGGGGAAGAGACAGAGGGGATCTGGGAGGTGAGTCTTGATGTCCATGGTCAAGTGGTGGCCTGTCAAGGTAATGTCCTACGCAACTCACCGTGGTGTTGACAGGGGTAGGAGAACAGCTAGAGGTTCACCTGCTCCAAAGACATTTACAGGCAGAGAGAGAGAGGACATATATGGCATTGGACAGTGCTACATGCAGTATTTCGTCATAGGGGAGGTCTAGCTCCAGAAGTAGCATTGGACATCTTCTGGAAATGCTGTTGACGTCTCTCGATCCAGCTGCTTTACTGAGTGCGCCAAACCTTGCTAGCCCCAGCTCAGCTTCCTCGCTACCAGCTGGCTCTGCCATCTTCGGGAGTGGACTCCTGGGATAGGAAATGATTACAAGGCTGGTACCAGCTGAGTAATTCTCCGCTTTTCTTTCACACGCCCCCGTCCAGCCTTCCTGTTAAGGATCAGCTGATGCTCCTGCCGTTGCTCCAGCCGTCTCCCGCCTGGTGGGTTAGCAGTGCTCCCGGCCCCGGAGGGAGTCTTATCTGCTGCTTCGCAGCCAGAAACCTGCCGCTTGCAACACGGCTGCTAGGCCAAGAGCGCCTTGCAGGAAGAAGAAAATCTGATAACCCGTGTGGGTGGTGATGCGCTGGTAAGGGTGAGCCCCTTGCCTGTGCTGAAGCGGTGGTACGAGGGGGAAGGGCCAGGCTTGGTGGAGAGGGTGCAGGGGGGGCTTCGAGGGCGTGTTCAGGGGGATCCTTGACCTTTCCTCACGGGGCATCCCAGGAGCTGTTTCATTCAGGGTGGCAGCTCTGGGCTTTCTCACGCTTTCTGTGTGATATTACCAGATGTCACCTGATAACAGGCCCCATCTATAATGCAGCAAGTGCTTGGTTTATTCAGTAAGCTTCACTTGCACAGCAACAGGGGGGTTTGGTTCCCCACGTGTCAGAACCTGGGGCTCAGCACCCCGTATCCCAGTCCCTGCACATCCTGTATCCCAGCCCCTGCACATCCCGCACAGCCTCTTTCTTCTTAGCTTCTCGGTTCCCAAGGCTGCAGAAGGATCTGGGTTAAGTTTCACCTTCGTGAGACAAATCTCTCTCCTGTGACGGTGAGTAAACGCGGCTTTCGTCCCGGCTTGGCCACGTGCCAAGAGCAGCTTTCTTTTTATAGTACGTGCGCATACGTGTACCGACATCACGTCCTGACCCCCCGACAAAAAACACCTTGTCAGCACGAAGGAGGCAAGGAGGCCGGTCACCGTTAACGCTCCGCAGGGAGAGCGGCTTGCAGCACCTTGGCCCGGGCTGCGGGCACGTCGGCTGCTGCTGTGGGGGACAGCAGGATGGCCGGGAGGGCACCGGGCTTCCCAACGGCGTTTCCGATGTGCCGTTTGTTTCTGGCCCTGCAGGGCTGGGATGGTGGCACCCGCGGAAGTGGGGGAACACTTGCTTGGGTTTTTTGTGCTTTCCAGTTCACTTTCAGTGCAGCCTGGCTGCTGCAGGGACAGCAGAAAGTGCAAGGGTTTAGGATGGGAGGGCATGAGCCGCTGGGTCTCTGGTCGTTGTGAGCCAAGTCCGGCCTGGATTGCACATAAAATCACATCCTGCTCTCTAAGCTATTTTTTTGTATCCATATTTTTATATCTAAATTTTTTACCAATCAAAGCAAAAAGTTTTATACCGCTTTTTGTTTTATAAATAGTCTGGTTTTAACCATATCTCCTCCTTAATTTATTCAATCTTTTCCTCTCCAAATATATCTAGGAGACTGTCCTTCTCACAGGGATGAGGGTTTCTTACTCCTTTGGAGGAACCAAAGGGTGTAGGAAGTCCTACTAGCTCTTGGGCATGGTCACTTGGTGGAAGGAAGACCAGAGCCCCGATGGGGTGAGGGGGCAGCCAGGAGCCACGAGAAGGTGGGTGATGCTCCACGAGCCAGTCTGTGAAGGGGAAAAGCAGAGCTTGCACTTGTTTCAGCTTCTCCATAAAGAGACACGTAAAAATAATAACAAAACCCCACTGTCACAACCCTTTTGTTCTTTCTTGTCTATTTTTATCATTAGGAGCTGTGCCCTGGGTTCGCTCTGTCAAAAACCAAAAGAGGCCACAATACACATGAGCTCCCCAAGGGCCCCTCACTACAAGAAGGACATCGAGTTGCTGGAGCATGTCTAGAGAAGGGCAATGAAGCTGGTGAGGGGTCTGGAGCACAAGTCTTATGGGGAGCGACTGAGGGAACTGGGGATTTTCAGTCTGGAGAAGAGGAGGCTGAGGGGAGACCTTATCGCTCTCTACAACTACCTGAAAGGGGGCTGTGGTGAGGTGGGTGTTGGTCTCTTCTCCCAAGTAACCAGCGATAGGACGAGATCAAATGGCTTCAAATTGTGCCAGGGAAGGTTTAGGCTGGATATTAGGAAAAATTTCTTTACAGAGAGAGTGGTCAAGCATTGGCACAGGCTGCCCAGGGAGGTGGTGGAGTCACCATCACTGGAAGTATTCAAAAAGTGTGTAGACATGGCATTTCAGGGCATGCTTTAGTGGGCATGGTGGCGTTGGGTTGATGGTTGGACTTCATGATCTTAAAGGTCTTTTCCAACCTTAATGATTCTGTGAGTTTTCCAGAAGAATACCTGTGATCAGCGGGGTGTTTTGCTGTGTTTCGAAGGTGATGTTTCCTCCCATCTCCCCATTCTTGGTATATGCGTATACACACCTGCAGACAGCAACCCACTTGCATACCTGCACACGGAACATTTTCAGAAGATACAAATGTCGCCATAGAATGTAAATGAACTCCCTTTCGAAGGTGAATCCCACTGAGCTGGGGGAAAGGGGCTCAGCCCTTCCCAAAAACAGTGCCTGACTTTGAAGGTGCGGACAGGCAGAACTCTGGAGTGCCCTTCTCCTTGGGAGCCAGGGATCCCATCGGGAGAAGGAGGAGGAAGAAGAGGAAGAAGAGAGGCACAGAAAAGCTTTGGGGAGTCTCAGGGAAGGTCCCTGCACGAACTTGCTGGAGTGGCTTGACACAGATTTAAGTGTCAGGTGACATGGCAATGGCTCCTGTGCTAACTCAGCCCCACGGCAGCTGAGACCGAATCCAGCTGAGCAGCAGCACTAAGCCCATGCCATGCACTGCAGCAGCTTTCTGCTGCAAGAGCTAATTAATTAGTTTCTGAAAGCCCTTTGAAGGGATAAAGTGCTAAGTAAGCATGGAGCAGTGGTATCCGGAGGGTGTGGGCTTCAAAGCTTAATGGGTGCTACCTAAATATGAACCCAGTTAGAAAACTTGGTTAATAATTTCTTTAAAATGTGAAAGAACAAGGAAAGCGTCTGAAAACAAACCTCACCAATCGTTTTGGTAGTCCCGAGCTGAGGAAGAGTCGCTGAAAGAAGCCAGCTCCCCGGCGGATGAGCAATTGGCTTCCAGTTCCCCTGCCCTGGCTTTTAACATTAACCTGCCAGCACAACCAGGAAAAAACTTTCTCCTTTAATAATT
This sequence comes from Phaethon lepturus, assembly GCF_000687285.1. Taxonomy (NCBI): domain Eukaryota; kingdom Metazoa; phylum Chordata; class Aves; order Phaethontiformes; family Phaethontidae; genus Phaethon; species Phaethon lepturus. The sequence continues at coordinate 4,391 of NW_010522056.1, forward strand.
TGCTATTTTAGAATTGATTTGGCAAATGCAGGAGAATAAAAGTGCTGAGAAATCATAGAAGAAAAGTGGGCCTTTCGGAAATATGGATGGGTAAATCCAAGTGGGTAGAGAAAGCTCCTGCAGTACCTCTGCCGTAGCTCAGCCTCTCTTCTCCCAAAGCCTCGTGAGATTTTTACACAGCACTTTGTAGTCCCTTGCACGGACACGTGGAGCAAGGCTGGCTCGTGGCGATGACGGTCATTCAGGCATGTTGGGTGACCAGCAGAGCAAAACATCACCCACCGAGAGCATCCGCAGGTTGCTGGACCCAGGCTGTCTCCTGCCATTCTGCCAGTGCTTACAATGTCACTGCAAAAAGGACAAAACCTACAGGCTCCTGCCGATATGTGGAATATCCTTTCTAATTGTTTCACCAGCGTTCACAGCCTTGTGTCTTTCCTACATGATTTGGGATTTGTATATGCATTTGCTTCCAGTTCTATTGAATTAATGGATGTATTTGACTGTTTTTTTGCCTTTTTTTTTTTAAACTCAGGAAATATATTCTTCTGCGCTGCTATTTTCAGGGCGACTTCTGTTATTTCCTTTCATCTTTACCATGCTGATGGACATCTGCTTTTGGCTTTAGTAGTAGATTCTCACTGGAATGGATGCTGTGCTTTATAGATAACTTTCAGTTGTTCCACAGTAATAAAAAGTTTATTGGAAGGACATGGTTCTGCAGAATGACATACTGCTCTTCTGGCTGCCTGAATTTGCAACAGATTTTTTTCCTATGATTCTTCTGGCAATTTTTTTCTTTGCTTTTCTGACAGTCTTTACATGCTACCCTTCATTCTTGTGATTTGCAATAATATTTAAAAATGTGGTTTAATTCTGCAATGGCACCTTGAGTTGAGGGTAAAGCGTGGCATCCCTGTGAGGAAAAAACCCAACTGATCTGGATGAACAGTTACATTTATTTGTGCTTCCTACTGTAAATAGGTTTTGAGGGGGGTGTGAGTTTGTTCATTATGCACTAATTGAACAAACTGCAAGGTAACAAAATGCTCACCTGGAGTTGTTTCTTTGAGAAAAGCTTCGAGAGTCTGCAGTGAACACCTCCAAGCCAGTAACGGGTGAAACGCAGTTTCAGGAAGAGTCACGGGCACTTAATCACCCAGTGATTAAGCTCAGCCACTTCAGCTTGGTCCAAAGTCCATGGAAAGACTCAGGAATTTTGTTCTTCCAAACTTTAAGTAGAAAACATTCAGCATAACCGCAGTCCTAATATTTCCTTCCCAAATCCTTTTCCCTGAAAGGCTTTGTCAGGGACCAGGGCTCTGGACACACCGATGTACACCCTTGCCCAACTAAAACAAACTGGATGTTGGTTACGTTCTTTTGTATATTTGTCAAGCCAGCTGGCGAGAAGACCCAGATTATTTTTTCCAGTGGTCCGTGCCGTGCCTATCGAGATGGCCACGTAGTTGGCAGGAAGGTCTCCGTACCCATGGCACGACGAGGTGGTGACAGGCACAAGGTATGGGCGGTTATTCCTACCTTTCTGCTCCCTGCCCCACTTTCCTACGACGGTTTGGGTCCCGTGCAGCTGGGGCGTGTGCTGGGCAGCTCTCGCGTGCACCACTGCCAGGAAAACTCCACGTGGGGCTTCTTGTAGGAGTGACGTTGACCTTGCTTGGGCTTGTGCCCATTCGGGCTATGGGCAGTGACATCCAAAAGCGCGTGGCAGGCTGCAAGACCCGGGGGGACGCGGTGCGGGACACGACGAGAGGCACTCGGGACCTTGCGCCCGCAGCAGGGCAGTGGGGAAGAGGAGGAAACACCCTCCAAAGGGGAAGGGCGTGCGTGTCCTGCCGCATTACAGCCTGGGAAAAGATAAAAGATAAACCAGGCAGTGAGTTACCTCCCCGGCACGAAGTACCAAGGAAGGGAAGGATGCAGCAGAGGGATTAAGAAATAAGCCTCGATCCCTGGGGATGGGGTGGGACAGAGACCCTCAGGGCTGCTGGGGACCTACTTTAAAATCGTATTTGAGAGGCAGTTGTGTCGCCGCTGTCTTAAGGAAGCCAGCCCGGTGTGAACGACACCCTGCGAGCGTGATGCTCTGGCAGGGACGCATCGGCCCAGCCTGGTTTTCGGCCGAACCGCAGGAGCTCGTGGTGGTCTCCTGCCTCCGCTCTCGGCCCCGGAGAGCCAGCCGCTGCCGCGCGGGACCTGGCACCCCGCGCAGGGCTCCGCGGCTCTGCGTAAGGTGCGGTGAAAGGAAGAAAAGAGGCGAGCGAAACAGGCCTGCTCAAAGGAGGATTAATTTCACAGGCTGACATATTATTTTTCCCCACTTTCGCCGTTTGTCGGTGTAGGATGGTGATCAGAGGGGCTGAAGGTGAGCTGCGGGGCTCCCTGGGCCTCAAACCAGCGCTAAAAGCCCCAGGATCCCATTCAGCTCTCTGTCCCTCCTGGCCAAAGCCCCTGAGTACTTGCCTTTCTAACTACCTTGTTTTATTTCCATTGAAGTAACTTGGATTTTTTCAATGTTTGTTCCCTTCCTAATTTGTAAGGATTAATTAATTCACAACGGATGTCTCAGTCATGGCTGTGAATTAGTCAATTGCTAGTGTACTAAGAGCTCTCTCACGTGTTGAATTTAATTCCTGCTTCTAAGAGCTTAGAAAAATCATGCTCTCTCTGCCTAGGGATTTCCCTGCAGTATACTACACGGGGATGGTATTTGCACCGAACCCATTACTTGCATGATCTTTCTTCCAGTGGTCACTTGTAAAGCCGTCGTGTCTATTTTCCAGGAGCTGGTGTCGAAACCACTGCTTGCCTTAATTCCTTCTTCTCTCTAGTCAGTACCCTGAATATTATCTGTTTAAACTTGAACGTTTTTAGCATAATTACAGGTTAACAATTTGGACTCAGACATACACACCCTTCCCACGTTGGCTTTGAAAACAATTATTCCCAGCTTCACAAGTGGGATATACGAACTGCCAACATCTGCCTGGGCCCATGGCGTGTGGTCGGCAAAGTTTGGCCAGCCGTTCCCCAAGGTCCCCTCACTTCACGCAGGCAGCGAGTCCCTCCCCCTTCATCTCTTATGTCTTTATATAAAAGCAAGTATGTATTTGGGGGATATAAGCAAGTATACAAATATATATGAAAAAAAGGTATATACACAGGCTTGCTCTTCTATCTTTATATATATATACACACGCGCACACACATATATACTTGCTTATACCCCCACGTACCGTCCCGTGAGGTGCTGCTGCGCACGGCCGGGCTGGCTGGGGTGGTGGCCCGCGGCACCGGCACGCTGCCAGGCTGGAGCCAGAGCCTGCGGTGCCGGTCCAGGGAAGCATCCTCACCGAACCAGCGCCGCCGCAGCTGCCCAGCCTCACCGCCCCGTGCAAACTCCTCCGCGCTTCCACGCCGTCAGACGCGGGGACGGCTGCAAGTGTGCTCGGAAACATTTTTCTGCATCCGAGCAGTGGCACACAGCTGACTGAGCAATCCGATTCGAGAGGAGCTGTTGGCTGGGCATTTCCCGTGTTCTGTGAGATCTTTCTGCATCAGAGATGGCACCAGGAATCTTTTCTTCCGCTGTTAGGAGTTGTTTCCCGCAGGACGTCACAGCCAAGCCCAGGGAGCCCTCAGGGTGGGAACGGGAGGAGAGCAAGGGGACTTCGAGCAGGGAAGCCAACGGGGTGCTGCAGGCGGATGACGTGCAAAGGCTCTGGGAGTGAAAATCCATCTCACAGGGGTGAGAAGTTGGACTGTGAAATACTGGAGGTTGCTGCCAGGCTGCTAAAAGACAAAGAATACACACCGGAAAACGCAACGCGTGGGGCAGGGCAATGGCCGCGCACGCTGCTTGGGCATGGCAGCCGAGCGCCCCTGAACCACTGTGTTTGCTGTCTGGCTATGAAGGCTGGTTTTGCTTATGTTTGAGTCTGTCTTTTTTTTTTTTTTTTTTTAAATTTGGTAAAATTCCAGCTTGGGCAAAGGAAACGCCACACCACGTGTGGTGACAGACAGGAGACCCTGCAGTCCCCAGGGGAGCGTGTAGGTCCAGCTGCCCATGGAAACCCCATTACGCTAATTTAAGCGATGCTACAGAAATTGCTTTTGCTTTTCACCCGCCCAGTCACCTCAGCATGGCTAGAGTGAATTCTCACTCCGTGTAGTACGAGCTCGCTTGGCTGGGAGCACAGTCTTGGTGAGAGAGGAGCTTCCGCCCACCCATGCCTACCTCCCCAAGCCACCCCGCAGGAGCCGTTGCGTCCAGCCCCGTGTCCCGACGGGAGCCCGTGGGGCCGCAGGAGGCAGCTTCGCCCACCCAGCACCACTTGCTTTTTGTACGGCAGACAAGGGAACCGTGACACGTGAAGTTCAGAGCAGCAACATGCTGCTGCAGGAAAAAATTACGGCATCGGGAAGCCCGACCCAAACCCTCCCCAGCAATGTGATGAAGGAAAGGGATGCGGAGACATATAATTAAAAAGAAATTGAGTAGAAGCTGTCCACTGGAGCTGTACGGTGCAGCAGGGCACGAGGAGCTTAAGGATGTTTTGGGAAACCAGGCCAGCAAGTCCCAAACTGCACGGCAGTAACGCATCAGAGCCACGGGTGCGAGGTTTCACCTCATGGCTTGTAAGAAATTCATGACCTGTTCCATAAAATTATTTTTTTCCGCTTTAAAATCATGTTGTGCATTATACTGCACTAATGGACAGTATCAACTTGATCTATGCTGGGAGAGAGGGTTTTTTTTTTTTTGATTCAGGCTAATCTGCATTTGTCACGGTGAGGATAACGTGTATTACTTGCCAGGGACACAGAAACAGCCTGAAGCCCTTCCACGCCGCGCTGGGAACTAGCAGAAAACCTTTGGAGTGTAATTCACCGGCAACCCAGCGCGCAGGGCCAGCCGAAGTTCAAGTCCAAGGCACGACGCTGCGTCGCAGCCCCACAGCGGAGCCCCGAGGTTCGCGACACGGGCAGCGCAGGAGGGCGTCACGGTGCGACGGGTCCGCAGGAGGCTGGGGCAAAGCGGGGAGGGGCGAATGGCGGTGGTCATAAACGGTAATAAATAAAAATTACGGAACAGTAAACACTAAATAATCAAATGTAAATAATAATAGTTAATTGAAAGAATACGAAATACAAACGAAGACCAAAAGGATAATAAATAATAGAACTTAAATAATAATAAATAACGAAAGGCTATTAATAAATGCTAGCGTTAATGACGCGTGACCGCTGGGGCACCAACGGCCCAGCCGGGGGCGGAC
>NW_010522057.1:0-659 GCF_000687285.1 Phaethon lepturus
CGCCGGCCCCGCTTCCCCAGTGCCGGCAGGGCGCTGGGGGCTAGGCTCGTCTGCAGGAACACAATTAATTAGGTCGTTCCAGTAATTAATTCCTTACAAACCTCACATTGACATCCTTGCTGTAACGAGATGCAGATGATAAAACGGCATTGAGGGCGCAGGTTTAAATGGACCCCGTGCCCGGAGGAGCCCGTTGCCGCAGGCAGCAGCCGCCGCCGCAGGGGGGGGGGAGGCAAAAAAAAGGGGCCGGAGCCGCTGCCGCAGGGATGTGAGTGCTCCGGGGGTGATGCCAGCGGCTGCTCCCCTGGGGGTCCCGGTGCCAGGAGCAGAGAGGGTTGGATCCCTGCTCCAGGGCTGGATCCCGGCTCCTGGTATAGATCCCTGCCCTGTTAATGGTCTTTAGGGTAATTATGAAGGATTCCATTATCTCCTCAGCTGCAGAGCGCTAGCCTGCCGCTCGCCTTCGTCCTGGCCCCGCAAGAGGACCTTAGGGAGCTTGTGAGAAAAATGAATAATGAATTTCAGATTGGACATGAATTGGTAATTAATCACTCCTGGAATTAATTCCAGACAAAGGCTGTGGGGGGGAGCAGGAGGCAGGCAGGGAAATGGGCTGAGCGGAGCTGGGTCAAGGCAGGGGCCGAGGGGGAGATGTGGGG
>NW_010522058.1:0-5087 GCF_000687285.1 Phaethon lepturus
CTCCCCCCACCGCCGGGCAGCCCGTGCTGCCCTTCGTCTCCGCCATTTTCCAGCCTCTCCCTACCAGTCGGGGCACACAATGACTCCAGAAGACCATAAGCAAAGCAAATTAAAATGACGTTCCTTGGATTTTGCACCAGCTTGAGAAGTTCATTGTTAGTCTTTCGGTATGATACCGGCTCCCTCAGCAGCTCGGAGAGCAGCAGCAGATGGGCCTAAGAGTTGCGCTTCCGAGCGTGCCGGCCCCTCCTCGCCCTCCCTGTCTGTGTGCGCGCTCACGGTTTGCCTTGTAAAATCACACAGCGTGTATCCCAACGCCACCCCCGGCAGCAGCAGCGGAAAAGCCCGGGGACCAGCAGAAAACGCATCTGCGGGACTGACGGATACCTCAGGATCCCAGGATCCTGCTTTCTGCAGTCCCAGGTTGCATTCCCTAGTTAAGCACCATCAATATCAATACTTAATGGTATTCTCTAAGCTCAGGCAGTGAAGAAAATAGGGTTGTTATCTATCAAAGCACATTTTAGTTTTTGACAAGTAAAATGCAGCACGGGGAATGCAGTAAGTCTGAAATGAAAGCCTAAAAGAAAACTCATATAACATCTGGTGTCATTTATCCCCTGTTGGCCTTTCATAGTGTGATATGATGAGCTTGTTCTGATTTAAGATCAGATGATTTGGTTTGAAAGAGGGGAGTGGGGGATGCAGCCAGTCTGGCAGCAAATTGGGATACAAAATCTGCTCAAATAATTGGAAACACGACAGATTTTCCTTAACTGATGCCAGTGGCATCTTAGTTTATCCATCTCTCTCAGCTGAATTTGTTAAGTGCATTATCTTATTGGTTTTAAAGTTTTCATCTCACTTATTTGCAGGGGAAAATGTGAGCAAATCAGTCATGATGGATTGCCTAATTTTCTGGGCTGAATAAACCAGTTTTATAAGACTGTTGATTCCTGGGTTATTAGTTAATAGAAACATTTATCAATTTCTTTATAGAAAAGGGAAAAAAAAACTTTAAGCAATGATTGCATTTTAAAACTTTCATTAATGTTTCCAGATAATGCTTAGTGTTGGACATGAATATGGTAATCACAGATTTAGGGCTGGCTTGAAGCAGATTTTTTTTTTCATCCTTCCTCCCTTCTCTTTTTTCCCATAGAAATTTTAAAATAAGTCAAAGCAAAAGGATGTCATTAGATTGGTAATTATATTGTGTTCTCTGATCAAGAGAAGGGGCAGAGGAAGAGAAAGATCATTTCCTAGCTAGCAAACATGATGCCTCTTTCTATTACTAATTTTCTTTACACAATCAGGGCCTGATTCTGTGAGCTTGAACCCTCATGACTTAGCAGTCTCTGTCTCCTTCTCGGTATACTCAAGTGCCAGCCGGATGTTAACTCTGGCTCCTGTGTGACTTGAGCACATCTTTAAAGTTACCTACTATCCCATGAGTCCCTTGAGGTTCTTTGGTCCTAAATAAATACACAGCTTTTTGTGTGGTTCACAATGGAACCTCTGAAAATGTTGGTTTGTTGATAGAGATCCAAGTGCTACAATCTATGAAATTACCTTATTTAAAAAAAAAAAAAATTCACTTCTTAAAGAGAAGGACTCTCTTTTCAGTTTTACAAAGTGTCAGGTCTGAGTCTCATAAAAATTAATTTTTAAATGCAATGTCTCCAAGCAGATGAAGTAAACAGAGGGGTGATGTAGCCAGTTGACCGCATTAGCTGTGGCACTACATACTGCCCCAGCTGATGCACACAGGGAAGAAAAAAAGTCCTCTTGCCCTCAACCAGGGTGTAGCTGTGCCCATTACCTGCACATTATAAAGCCCTTTGCATAAAGGGCTTTAATGTAACTAAGAATCTTTGCACATTGATCAAACCGAAGTATCATTTAAAAAGACATCAAGTTCAGAGCAAGAATACATCATGTGTGGACTGGTGAATAATGAACTCATGTTCTAAATGAGATGCAGTATGTCCATTAAATTTTTTTAACACCTCTATTTCCATCTCCATCTACTTTTTAACATCTCAGATGCCTGTGTTGAGCCTTGGTTCCAGAAGTGCAAAAGACACTTCCTTCAGAATAAGAATGAAGGGAGTTAAAAAACTTTTATGCAAGTAGACTTTGCTGTGAAATGTTATCTTTTGTTAGTTCAAAGGTTTCTGAAGATATAAATTCTTCACAACTGCCCTGAGGTACTGAGAATGTAAATTGAATACTTTACAATTTGTAGACTGTTCCTGCAGTAATGTGTATCTCCTCTGTGAGTGAGTGTTTGGGGATTTTTCAATTACTGTAGTCTGAAAATTCTCTGAGATTCTTTAGGGCAGAAAAAGGCTTCCTTCTCAAAGTTGAGTCACTGATGTTCAAATTAGCTGCCAAAAGCATTCTAATGATCTGTGTTCCAGATTTTGCTAAACAGGGAAAAAAATTGGCCCATTTCACCAGGGGAAAGAAAAAAAAAAACCCAAGCCTTTCCTCCCCCACCGTAAGTATTCAAGGGTTAGGCATTTTGCCAGGGTCAAGAGTGAGATGAATTGTTGACAATAAGTACACCTTGTTCGATAGGTCAAGGTCATTATTAAGGGATTCAAATGAACTTTACATTTCCAGGGCTGTAGCATATGTGTGGCCTCCAGGCTCACAGTGTTGTTTAATAGCTTTTGTGAAGCCGTAAGTTAAATGATAAATTGGTTGAATACGTCTTTAAACTCGGTACATTTCAAAATCATATACAGTACTCTCACTTTTTTATATACTGTGATCAAATGCATTTTACAGAGCTTAGTGCAAACGGTCAGAAATACCCGCATTGTGCCAGCTGATTATGATTTAGCAGTGTTTACTGTAGACTGCTCTTGCTACATTTTATTGCTGCTAAGGTCAATAACTAATACAATTTAACAGCTATTGCATTTCTAATAAGTAAAAGATCCTAGTGTATTTCTAAATGCAACGTGCGCCGAAAATAGCGCCGTTAAAAACACCCAGATATGGGGGGTGATGGAACTCCATAATATTAAGTAACTCCTTAGGACATCAGGAAGACCTTCTGTGACAGCCAGCACAGGTGACCACCTTGATCCATCAGATTGTCCAGGGTTGAGCTGCCTCCTGGCTTGAGAGAGGGTGGATGGACTGCTGCACCAGGCTGGCTCATCTGCGGGATCTTTCCTAAACCCGTGCATTGGTCATCTGTCTTCAGATACAGCACTGACATAATTAGTCCTCAGACGAGTTGATGTGATTCGTTTGCCAGAATTTGGGTTGCTTTGCTCATGTGGCTTCTGCACTGCAATTGGCCATTTGGAGCCACTTCTGACTCAAAACGTGGGGAACGTTCTCTGACGTTGAAAGGCAGCAGATGCAAGTGTGATGAGAGGAAGTATTTCTTGCTTGGCGCGAGAGGATATCTGGTGGAATTTATGGCCACGAGATGACGTGTTCCGAGAACTGGAAAGTTAGAAATGAGAGAGAAACTCAGTGGTATTGGAAAACCGTTTCATTCTGGCTGCCTGGGTACGTTCAGCCTGTGTCTGCTACCCTGACTTTGTTCAAAATATTTAGTGAGTATTTTGAGTCTCCTTTCTAGTTTTTTTCCCTGCCCCTGATCCAGTTGCTCTCTGGCTACCATTCTCCGTTATCAAACGTTGTTTTCATTCCCATCCCACCTATTACAATCCTTGCAGTCCTTCAAAGAGGGGATTTACCAAAGATTCACTATTTCCTGTTCCATTATTCCCTGTCCACTAGTGTTAGTTTGCTCCACTGCTTGCTTTACCATTTACCTTTGTGTGACTTTTAGTCATCTCAGAGACTTTGTAGCCATTTAAATGATGGAAAATGCGTATGCTTTTAAAACAAAAAGTACACAGCCTCCCCTTTCCAGTCAGTTTGTAAATGGTGGTGGTGTAAACGAGAGCCACATCTTTACAGAGGGTAAATTCAGTTCACAATTGCTGATGAACTTCTCTTCCCCACCTCCAGCTCTGCCAACAGCCCCTTTCTGCACCCCCAGCGGGCTGGTGTGTTTTTGGCCATGTCGAATGTGACACCTATCCTTCTCTGCAGATCTGCCAAGGGTCAAAAGTCCTGCAGTGTGCTCTTCATAGACCATCTGCACTATGCCTGGCTTTCAAGCGTGTGATCCAGCAGGGAGGAGATTTGCCTGCATAGGAATTCTTCATGTGATACCATGAATGCATAATTAAAGAGGATTTTAATGCAAGGAAGCATCAGAAACATAACTTTGACCATCATGTCAAGGCTTAGGCATACCAGAAGCCTTTCCGTGACTTTGAAGAAAAAAAGTCTCAACTGATGAGCCTTCCTTAGCTGATCACTTCTCCAAACAAACTGCTGTGATAATGCTCCATCGATAATGTGGCTTTAAAACAGGGAAATAAGGACAGTGGCAGTTAGGTTGTATGCCACAGTTAAATCCCGGGACACCCAGGAAATAAAGACTCAAGAGCGATTTAGTGAACACACAGCAGGCACGAGGATATTTTCCACACAGGTTTCTCAGCAACCCAACTTTTTAATCCTGTATCTTTGACTTTTCTCTAGCACTATTTAGTTGCACGAATTATCCAGGATAAACTGAGTAACCCGGCCAGATTATACAATTTGATGTGTTTATTTCTGGGTGAGCAATTTCTGGGATCTGTTAATGTTCCCCAGTCGGATTACGGAAGCGACGACTTTCCCCCTTTCCTGAACGTATCGGTGTTTTTCCCTGCTGGTCCCTTGCCGGCGAGGATGACATAAGCCGCCGTCGGGCCTGTTCCCTGGCAACCGTCCCATTTCTTGGCTCTTTCAGCTCCATCTGAAAGCCAGTCCGAGTCACCCTGCACATTTCCAGTGTATCAAACAGACATAGGCTCAAGTTAATCTTGTTAGCACAATGAGGCAATTTTCAAACATTGCAGCAAATCAAATCATCCCTAAGGACTGGGAGGGAGGGAGGGAGGAGAGGGCAGCGGGAGGGTGGGGGAGAAGGAGGCAAAGGCTAACCATCAAAGGTGGAATTAGCACGGAGGGAGCCCGGCTGCTACCTGGCCGCCGTCGGC
>NW_010522058.1:5144-5366 GCF_000687285.1 Phaethon lepturus
CCCTCCCCGCCAGTCCCCGCATCTGCGCCGTGCTCAGAGCGAAGGCAGCAGCGGGCAGTGACAGCCAGGGAGCTCATCTATCTGCGAGGAAAGAAGCAGCTTTGATGGTTCCCCAGTGGATGTAATTGTGCTCATTACTGCCCATTTACATTTCATCACTCGATTATCGCAAATGCCTCATTACTGTTGATAAGGGTTTGCTGTTGAACTACTTGCTAACTA
>NW_010522058.1:5575-8684 GCF_000687285.1 Phaethon lepturus
ATTTAATAAAGGGGCGCCTGCCACATAACGCGTGCAATTCCCCATGCAGGCAGAATCATGAATCCGAGGGCCTTGCCGCCTGCTACATAACTCAATTGGGTTTTGTGCACTGGTCTGGCACCTGTGTCCCTGAGCGCAGCGCCTCCGAGGTAATGGGTTTATGAGCCGATGAACAGAGCTGATAGGTTCTAAATGGATTAACTAGGTGTCTGCAGCCTAGTGATGAATACATCAGGAAAAAGAAAAGGGGGGGGGGGGCGGGGAGAGAGAAAGGAAAAAGGAAAAAAAATTGTCTGCATAAGCAGAGAGTGATAGAATGTGTTGACAGACACTGTGGCTGTCAGGAGCCCCACAGGGTGAAACGCTGCTCAGCTCCCGTCAGTCAGGTGCTCTCTGAATAACAGGTGAAGATACCAGGCAGAGAGGCTTCACAAGCCTGCAGGTGCCAGGTAGCATCACGCTGCTGCTGCTCCGGCCGCTGCAAAAGGCTAAAGTGGGGCATCACTCACCTCACCGCTATGGCCGGCTTGCGAGTTCGTCAAAAGCACCGCATACGCCTCTTCTGCGTGCAGGCTTGCCTTCCACCATGGCTTACGCGCATGCTCAAGCCAACCCGCATGTGTATTTATATCGCTGGAAATAGGTTATTGTTGCTATTATTGTGGTCTCGCAGTGGTTCCTCAAGCCGGGCTGGATTTCTGCAGTGCTGAGCCCCGCACACAGACAACCGCTGAAGGGCAGTTCCTGCCCTTAAGTGCTTTTTCAGTGAATAAACCACAAGAGTGACGAAAGAAGTATTATCACCTTCCCAGTTGGGGGCTAGGAACGGAGAGATTAAATAATTTGCCCAAAATTCCATAGGAGAGCGGGAAATTGAACCCAAATCTCTTAAACTGAAGTCTAATGCCCTAACTATGAAGTCATCTTTCCTCCTGTGGAAGGGGCCATGGAGTCTCATAGTCCATGATTGATGTACGGAATATGTGGTAAGTGGAAAATGAAATCAGATAGGCTTTAATGCTGACCTCCGTTTACTACTATTAAGCTACCAACAGCACAGTAGTATGTTGGAGAATTTAGTGGAGTTTTATGTCTTTCCTACCACATTTCATATCGGCTAACAAGATACATGTTTTGTAAGTGCCGTAATCTGCCACAGCGCTGCAGAAAAAAAAGACAAGCCATGTTAGTAAATGCAGACGTTACACACATAAATGAGCCAATGTCTACCTGCTGTCACAGTTACACAGGAGTTAACCAGATTGGATTAAAGTAGGCAGCTGTTCTTTACAATATGTTGCCTTTTCACCAAAGTTTGAAAACCGAACATTTTTATTTGAAAAATACTTGCACAGTTCTCATGGGAGTTATATTTTGGATCTTTATCCCACCATTGTTCTTGCTGTGTGATTCTGCCTAAACAGATTACATTGCATATAGTTTTCACCTCTTGCTGAACTGTTGCAATGAACGATGGAATCCATGGGTTTCCCATGGGAAATGAAGTCTGAAATATCAGTACACCAGATATTTCCAAATTGAAATCTCTAGTTAAAAAAAAAAAAGGCAAAAAAGAAACCTTTTGTAAGAAATAGCAGATTTTCATTTTTTATTGAAAAATTGAGTAATTTTTAGCCTTAAATATGTGTAACATAGAACAGAGTAGGCATAGAACAGAGTAAATATAGCTGTTTACTATGTTGTTGTGCATAAACCGCAATTTAACACCACTGTCTGATCACGCCAGGCCATGCTTTTAAAAGTCTGCCCAGTCAGGATGCTTCCAGGAGAGAAGAATCTCTGAGGATGCTGAACACCATCTCCTTATCTGAAGTATTGCTGTGAACCCCCATTCACTGGTTGCTTTTGAAATTCTTGTCCCGATTTTTACTAAGTCGATTTCTGAAAGGAGAAAAAAAAAAAAAATATCAGTGGTATGACTTACTTTTTTTTCTACGAAACAACATCTACAACAAAATTGTATGCAATTAGAGTGGCTGGAACCAGTCAGTATTATTCAGACCATCTGGGTAAACTATATAATGCCATCCTGGCTATAGCAAACTGCATTCAAAACTATCAGGAGAAGCAGCAGGTTTTTGTGTAAGAGTGGATTTTGGGAAGGGAAAAGAAAGTTATGGACAGGAAGGCAAAAATATCCACCAGTGGATGATCAGAAAATGGTTGGCTCTGTGCAAGACAATGCAAACAAGCTCCTACTCTTCAGTCATAACACTTGTCTCACACACTGAATTTGTGAGGGATTATCTTCTCATTTCAAGTTCGCTTTGTATAATTCAGCCAGATCTCAGCCACATAGGTAGCTGAAAACCCTGGACACAAATGTTCTTCCTGAGTTCCGAAGTCTCTGAATGATGCCTGTGACTATTAAAGACACAATAGATGCCATGATTATACTTATCTCCACGTTAAATGAACAGCCATTTGTAATAACCAAAGTGCATCTCATTATGTTAATTTTTTAAGAGTTTCTTCCTGTTGGTTAGTTCATTGTTATGAAAGCAGATTAGATGATAGAATTTCCAATGACTGCTTTGGCATTTTCTCCCTGAAAGCTGAGAGAAAAAAAAAAAAAGGTGAACTATTCACTGGAAACAAAAGTGTGACCCACCAAAAGGAAAAAGTACTTTAATTTGGAAGTATCACTGTGACAAACATCCAATGCACCATTGGTGGACTCACCAAGGAGGCATGTGGTGTGTCATAGCACATAGTCTGGCTGGGGAGCAAAGTCAGCAGGCAAGCATGAAAGCCTGAGGTTAACCTAGCATTTACAGTGCTCATCAGGGAAAAAGGTGGTTCTGAAAGAATGAGTGACTGCAGCTGGCTGTAAGGCCACCTTTTATTTAGACTTTCCTGAGAGAAAATATCATGAAAAATGGTAATTTTTTATAGAAATTTTTGAATTCTGGTCCAATTCTGTTTGTTTTGCTCAAAATTCCACTTTCTTATTTGCTGTTATTCTCCCTCTTACTAATGAAGGTTCCTGTTTGATAATTATTCTTTTGAGATGTGATTTAATTTTGTAAATAGATCACCTGTTCCAGCCTAAGAATATGACACCCACAAGTCTATGGGGCCTGATGGG
>NW_010522059.1:0-11321 GCF_000687285.1 Phaethon lepturus
AAACGGACAGCCGCTTCTGTAAAGCGGTTTTTTTTTTTTTTATTGTGCGTTGTTGTAGTTTGTCTAAAGCCTGACCCAAACCATCCTGTCAGTCAGCAGGTGGGAATGGCTGTTGCTTTCTGAGAGAGTGTAGTTAAACCCAAGTGGACGGACTCCTTTAAAAACAAACGAGCCCCAAATAGTTAACTAAAAGCTTAACATCTGGAGTCGGTAATCCCAGGAGGGAGATACTAGATGAACAGTCAGGTTTCAGATCAATCTGCGGTCACGTAGTGAACTGAAGATTTTCGCTGTGTAAAGCTTCTCAGAGTTTTTGTCAGGGAGCCTGGCGATCAGCGTGAAAGTTTGAACTGGCAATCGCCCATGAATCCAGATAGTTTGAGGTCTGCTAGAAAAGAGCAGTTCCTGTTACACCGTGTAGTATTTTCTTTATAAACGAGAGAATACTGCACCCGAGGGTAGACAGCAATTGGAGATTATTTAAATGTTCTACATGTTGTACTCGCTCTTGCAGATCTGTTACATGTTTGTTGAAGCTTCATGCTGAATTAACGGTTACCTGTTTTCTCATGCACCGAGTAGGATGTATGAACTGGGATGTACCTTGTATGTGCCGGTCATCTGTTGGTACTGGGGTAATGTGATCTGACAGCTTTTTTTTTTTTTTTAGTATAATCTAGAATTTTAAATAAATGTTACTAGTTTTTGCATACACAGTATATCATGAATGCTTTCTGATAAGTGCTTATAGTTGTTTTAAACAAAGGCATGATAATCTCATTGGAAAATTACTGTTCTGCAGAGCAAGACTGGTTAGTGACTAGTCATCATGCAGGATCTGACTTAGGGTGGTTTTGTTTTGCC
Organism: Phaethon lepturus; assembly: GCF_000687285.1. Lineage (NCBI taxonomy): Eukaryota > Metazoa > Chordata > Aves > Phaethontiformes > Phaethontidae > Phaethon > Phaethon lepturus. The sequence continues at coordinate 865 of NW_010522059.1, forward strand.
CCAGAAGTTTTTTCGAATGCTTCCTGTGGTGGCTGTGTGTGTCTTAAGTGCTTGGCAAAGTAATGTTGTGCTCATGAGATTCAAGTCTTCCCAATGTTGGCACCTAGATCACTGTCTTGGAGCTACCTAAAACTACAAAGAACGTTTAAAAGAGGGGGAGGGCTATGCTGATTTATGAATGTATTTTCTGTTGGGTGGTAGGGGAAGAGTGATTTATCTGTGACAGCTGTTTAAAGATGCTAAATGACTATTACATTTAAGATTCAAACCAGGAAAAGCAATTTCATACTAGATTTCCTTATAGCTTTGTGAGAAAGCAGTTATTTTATTGATAATTGTACCCCCCCCCCCCACCCTGTAATTCCTAAACTGCTTGTGCTGAACTGTTTAGAAACTAACTGGCTAGAGAGGAAGCGTTTAAATGAAATTGGCAGGATGGGAAAGGATAAGGAAAAAAGACTGTTTGCAAAACTGGCTTCCATTATTGGATTAAGTGGGCAATTGAGGATATTGTTGTAATACCATTCTAGTTTAAAAAAAAACCAAAACAACCCCATGGAGCATTACTTAAACCGTAGTGTGCACAGGGATTGAAAATCATCCTTTTCTGCAGAGCTGGTACTTAATAAATTCAAGGCCAGGCTCAAGGTCATTGAAATATTGCCAGCCTTGAGGGTTGTGTGGTTTGGGGTCGTTTGGTTTCTTATGTGCCTATCACCTTTGACAAACACTCTATTTCTAGTAATATGCAAATTGCAGTTTTTCATTAAAATGTGGCAATTTTTTGATTTCTTGGTAGATCGTAGCTCTCATTTCACCATTTGTCTCAATTTCCTTTGATTTTGCTCAGCCTGGCAACACAACAGAGTTTAAAATGTTTCTAAAATAATAACCTTTGTTGGTCATGCTTGTGTTTTATGTGGTTAAAAATTACCAAAGTGCTTTTTAATTTCCCGATTAACGGAATTTTATACTTTATAGAGTTTGGGGCTTTTTGCTTTGTTTTGGGTGGGTTTGGTTTTTGTTTTGTTTTTGAGGAGCCTATAATGTGCAAGTTCAAAATTCTTACCTATATTAGAAAAGGCAGATAAAACATTTGATCTGTTCAGTGGGAATAGAACAAGCTCAGAGGTAAATTCAAAGCCAATGGTAGTGCCTGAATATGTAGTGTATATTACTTTTGTGAAGCATATAATATCATTTGTACAGAACAGGAACATGCTCTGAAAATGGTTTTGAAAATTCCACAATGAGATGCTCAAATATGGTTTTAGGAGATGAGCTGTAGGCTGCAATTTATGAACTTTGTGCACACTCTTTATATCTGGTGCCCCTGGGGCCAGAATGGAGAAGCTCAGAGGACGTAGTTATTAAATGTTTCTATGGATTTGCTGCTAAGCTCTGAGAACACCTAGAAAGCACAGTTCTGTATTGGTCAAATTGATTCAGAAAATACCCACTGAACTGTAAGAATATTTATGAAAAATAAACTGTGTTAGTAAGGAGCCTTCTCATTTCAAACAGAGTTGCTCAATGTGTGGTTGTCTAGAACAAGGTATGTGGCTCCAGGCCTGCCCCATGCCATATCCTTTCCCAGAGGGTTCTGTGCTTGCAGGCAGGGAGAACTGAGAGCTTTGTGACTTGCTTTGGCAACCTGCTCCCTCCCTTGTCTGAATTTTGGCAGTGGGATAGAAGCAGTTGTAGTCACATGGAATCTCTCAGCGTGTGATGAACTGCTGCCTGGTACCTGCCAGGGTGTGATGTTCAGGCAGCCTCTTGCCAGCTGCAAGTGTCCCAGTGCCCTGCTGCTTTGTGCTTGCCTTTGCTCATGTGACAGGCACCTGACAGAGAAGTGAAACAGAAGGGACTTGGCAGATGCTCTTCAGGGGTTTCCAGTGAGTTGCAGTTCTTAGAATTCATCTGGGATATATAAAAAGCATTTGTATTTTTAATGTCAATACAATGAAATTATTCTGTAAGTGGCAGGAATGGTTCTGTTACGCACCTGGAAAAGCACATTATTTAAAAACAAGTGTGTGGGTTTTTTTTAATACCTTAAGTATACCTAACTTAAACTTCTCTTGCACACTTCTCTGACAAGAAGTGGAAAACTGGATTGGATGGGGACCATGCCAAATTTAAACGACCACAAAAAAAAAAAGTGGTTTAGGTTTTGAGGTTAGTAAAAAGCTGAACTAATTTAATGCAGTCATGGACTGCAGGTTGAAAAAAAATGTTCTCTGAAGTATGTCATTCGAGGTACTGATAACGTGACATACTTAAATAGAGAGGCTTAAATAGAAACTACTGAATACATAGTATGCGTTTCCCAAATACTGAGAAATAAGGAGTGCTGAAGACCAGGTGCTAATCTTGTGTACTTACATGTTAATGTTTTCTTCATGTTGTTGTTTTACTGTTAGCAGTTAAACTAAAGGACTTCTCTGTCAATAGTTAAAAGGTTAGTTCAAGTTTAATTTATTGTTGATGACCAGAGCTGCAGGAACTTGTCACTCAGAAGTATTAGGAATAAGCTGACAGAAAGGTGTGATTTTTTTATTTTTTAAAATACTATTTTTCAACTATAAAATTGATTAAACTTTTTTTTTAATAGTATGCTTAGGTAAACCCTGTTTTTGTCATCACCATTCTCTAGAAAACAGGAGTGATCCATACAAGTAGGACTGTAATTGGTTTAAATAGTAATTTACAAATTGAGTGAAATGTTAACAATTGATATTAGTGCCCCAGGAATTCCCCCCTCCCCCCCAATATACCTGAAATGAGCAAAGATTGCCAAGTTTTCTTTAAAAGGCCTGATTGCAAAGATCCTGTTTTATCTTAAATCGGTTTACCTTGCTCAACTGGTTCATTTTCTGCCAGGTCGGTTACCTGCTCTGCCTTGCCGCGTGAGTGCTGGAGTCAGTGTGAGCAATCTGTTAGAAGCAGAGGGCGGAGCAGGATCATTACTTCTGATAGTAGTGCAGACACAGAGCAGACGCGACTGGCCCAGGACCAACACAACATCTTGAAACTACCAAGACTTGACTATTGCAAAGAAATGTGGTGATGGTTCTGGTTTTGGTTTTTGTTTTGTTTTGTTAAATAATTGCCACTACATCAAAATTAGATTATAGTCCAGAAATATGAAAACTAGCAAAGTTAATGAGATTCTTCTTAAGAGACAGGTACATTTGTGTGTGCTTCTGAGACTTACATGTGGTCATGAAAATGTTCTCCCAAGCATCCTAACAAATTATGCCATGTGACTAGCAGAAAAATCTTTGGAGCCTTTAAATATACAGAACCCTGATGTATGAAGTGCTGATCAGTACCTCTTTTGCTTCACCTGCTAGCTTTTTGGGCTCAACTGCTGTGTTTGGAGTCTTTAACTCACTTCCTTAGCTGTTACTAGCAAAGCACTTTTCTTCTTCTAGATCATCATCTTCCGGCATTCAAACTTAAAATACCCTTTTTGCATCTGTTCACATCAGTTTTTATGTTTTGCACTAGCCATTTCTGTTACCCTTAGAAGTGGTTACTAATGTGTGACTTTTCTGTCCTTCTTGTTTAGGAGAAGTTGAAGTGACACCCCTGTGCTTAGCTTAAAGTCATCATGTTTGGTGACACCCTTTATGTGGTAACAGAGGTGCAACATAGAACTTGTAATCAATTTTTTAATTTCTTTGTTTCCATATGGGATTATTGAAGAGTTCCCTGTGTACCTAAGGATGGGTTGTGGGTTGAGGTTCGTATTTTCAGGGTACATAGATTTGCTTTCCACTTTGCTTTCCCCTTGTAGATCGAAGGTAATACGTGCTTTTGAAGTTAGTTTTCATTACACTGTCCATTACTGGAGGACTCCTAGCCATTTGAGTAGCTTCAGGCTGAGAGCCAGGTTAGGGAGCTAAGAACCTCCTCTGAGAGCTCTTTTTTTTCAAATACGGATCAACAGCAAAATAAAGGCAGAAAAAAATATCTTGTATACACAAATTTCTGCAAAACCTATGCAAAATGCTGAATTGATACTGGCCTAGAAATCTGACAGAAGTAGCAACACACAGACTTCATGGAAAGATTCTTTATTTGTCAATCGTGAGTCAGTCAGAAGACTTTAAGAGCAGTGATTGTGTTTGTGAATTGTGTGCATTTGCTGGCTTTGTTGTGAAGTTCTGGTACTTTAGCCGTTAAAAATGAGGGGAACAATGAAGGACTTCAGGAATTTTTCTACTCTGGATTTGGGGCACTATGAGATGGCATTTATGAAGAAGCAAATGAGCACATTCATACTTCATGGAACAAATACAGGAATGATTTTCTACTTGTAATGTGTTAGCTAAAAAATAGTTTCATTATATTCTGCATTCACAAGTATTAATTCAGTCATAGTGTAAACCAGAAGCAATCCATCTTAGAAATGTATTATTCTAAAGGTGTTATGGTAAAGATGCGTCCAGTGTTAGTGACAAGAATATCAGAATTGACTGCCTGTTCAGTATGTAGCAGGAACAGGATCTCTGTGGCTGCGTAAGTCTCTATTAAATAATGATGCTCAATATTTGTTATACAGGGTTTTCTTCGCTGATTAAATTTGATACTGACACGGGTTGCCCAGAGAGGTGGTAGATGCTTCATCCCTAGAAACATTCCAGGTCAGGTTGAATGGGGCTCTGAGCAACCTGATCTAGTTGAAGATGTCCCTGCTCATTGCGGGGGGGTTGGACTAGATAACCTTTAAAGGTCCCTTCCAACCCAAACTATTCTATGATCCTATACGCAGTCTTCAACCTGATCTTCCACCCTATTAGTAGCTCTTCATGAGTAAAGCTTTCGGAGTCTCTTGCCAACATGTTGGGACTCATGCTTCAAAAATTTGCCTGGAAAGCTAACTGAGTTTGGTTGATACAGCTTGATGAAGTCAATGGCATGAAAACAAAAATGCACATTGTTGTCTTTGCACAGATTGCACCTTTACTTTGTGATTAGAGGTTACAGTTGGACTATAAAGGGTAATTCTCATCAATGCACCGGGATTATATATTAGGATACATCGGTATGTTAGGATACATCAGAACAGTAAGAGATGCTGGATCAAATAAATCATTGTTACAAGCATGTTACAATGCTAAGAATTGTTGATACATAAGTGTTCGTTCTGCTGGTTTGTGATTAACGTATACTGAAAAGGAATGGCATTGAGGAGGCTTATTAATAGGTTAGACTTGGGAGTTCAAAGTGAATTGTATAGTACAAGTGCGGATTGTGATCTTAACCTCTGGATCTTCCTTAATCAGCAGTATGCATTGGTTTTGAATATTGATGTTACTTAACATGCTATTACGTCAGCATGTTTAATGCCAACTAGAAAACTTCCTTGAGAAAGCTTACATTACTGCCGTCATCTCTTTAGTATTTGTGTCTCTAGTGTGCAGTTTCCTTATGCTTATAAAGGATATGAGATGTGTAAGCATAGAAATTTCCTTAATGTTTGGCTTTTTTTCTTGAACGTCTTAAATTCTGTTTCAAGGTTCTCCATTCATCAGGAAAATAATCTCTTATAGAACTATGGTTCGAGCTGGGTACTTCAAGTAAAACTAAAGCTGCTGTTTCTTGAGGAAAATATATTTTTTCTGTATCTCCATAAAAATTTTATCAATCATGACTTTTTTAATGGAGAACATCTAATTGGAAACATAGGGATGGCTTTACAGTAATAGATGTTGACTCCTGTAATGTCCTGGTAAATTACTTTGATTTCTTTAATGACTATGAGCCCTACAGATCAAGTAGTTGAATACTCTGCTATTCTTCAGAGGCAGGGTTAAATAAGTTGCTATTCTGAGATAATTTAATTATTTACCTATTAAAATAGAACTTATAATAAGGTCTGAAATATCAGTGATAGTGTCCCCTTTATAAACGTTTAAGGATGCTTCTAAAATTTAGATGACTGCAGCTACTTGGTACCTACGTGTATTATTTTCTTCTTACAGAATATATAAAGTCTTTTTTAAAATACTCAAACATTGCTTAGCATTCACTTGATTGTTTGACCATATAAAGGCTGTATCAACCTAAGTACAGCTTAACCAAGATGCTACTTCTCTTTGTCGTCTGACATACCGCTGAATTCCTTGGCTTAAGAACACATCTATTCATGTTGTTTTAATTCTTAGAAGGCATATGCAAAAGTCTCTTTTGCTGCAGGCTGAATGTCAGGTGTACAGTGAATCTGTAGATTTTATTCCGCCCTCCAACCCCAGCAACCCATGTAGACCCCAGGTCGTCACCTGCTCAAGATGATTCATCTGTAGGACGTCAGGAGAATGCAACTTTTGACTTTGCCAACAGGTCTGCACGATTTAGGGGTATTAGAGCTCACAAAATTCATGAAGAAGTAAAAGCATTTTCTTCTGAGGCTGTCAGACTCTGGAATGAGCTGCCAGAGGGACACAAAATTCGGACACTGTTAGGACATAGCATATGACATCTTTTTGATAAACCATTCCTTCTGAAACAGCGTAGATTAATTAAATAAATGCAAATGTATGAAACTGCTTTTCATAGGAAGAGGTAAATATCTGAATGTTCTGTGTATGGGAGCCTTTCTGAAAGTCTCTTAAATACTAGACCAAAGGCACAGTGAGGAAAGAATAAACGTTTAAAGTGTAAATATGGAACGTGTTCTTGAGGCTGTCAATGGTCGGTTTCTGCTACTTTTTTTTAAATCTTTTTCCTATGTTGTCTTATCTCAGTTTGATGATTGTGATTATCGTGCTAGCCGCTTAGGTGAAAAAAGACTGTATTGGAGCTGTAGCATCAGTACCTAGTTGTGGTAGAGGTATGAAAAAAGCTACATCAAGATGTTGAGGTAATGTCTGTGAAAATACTGCTTCCCAACTTTACCTAAGGAACTATGAGTCTTTCAGCAATTTTTTGGTCTTGATAACTCCTTGAGTCCTGATAGGTTAGTGCTATTAGGCCATCGGATGTCTTTTTTTAAAATACTTTTCTTGATTTTGTTCATTTGTCTTTATATAGAAGAATCTTTACAGTCAACATGTATTTCTAGATGCTGTGTTAAAATTGCTGGCAGAGTCTATTATTCTATACAAACTGAACAATCTGGCCCCTTGTTTCATTTATAAAGGTTCAATGTATCTTTGCCTGCCTACATCAATCTGCAAGGGAGTGTCAGAAAGGCCCCGCATTCGCCGAGCCGTGAGTTATCAATAACTTTTCAGATGTGTTAATGAATGTGGAACAAACGCAGTTATGTGTTTTAAAAAAAATGGATCCACCTCCTAAAAAGAAAGAAAAAAACCAAAACTCAAAACTCTTTACTGCAGTAGCAGGCATGATTATAAAGGGATTGCTCTAAATTCCTAGTAGCGTAAGTATAACTAAGCAGTAAGGTCGTCCTCTAGAAAACCTATTGTTGAACTGCTTTGAAGCTGTCTTTAGCCTGTGGATTACAGTTTTTAACTGTTGCATCCCGCAGGCAAATTAAGCATGTGGTGTTTTTGGAAACTTTTGTTTGCTTAATAATCTGAAACTTGGCCCATCTGAAAGTGTTATATACTAGCATCCTGTGCATAGAACCGATATTTAAAAATCTGATTACATAAAGGTAAGAAAGGCTTGACTAATGAGAGAGGGGTTTTTTATTCCCCTCAGTTGTATTAACCTCAGTAATGAATTCGGCTTCTTCAGTTGTTTACTAGATTAAAAATTCTCAGTGTCTCAGGTCATGAAGCCATAAAAAACATTAATAACTGCAAAATGTATCTACATTCTTTAAAATATTTGATGAAATGGAGCTGCTATCAGAACTCACTGAATGTGAGCAGCCCTCCTTGCTTCAGTAATTCGCCAGTAGGTTTTCAATGATTAGAGATTTTAACAAGTTGTTACCTTTTAAAAAATGGATAAAAAGATACATCCTGAGAGAGATTAAGGTGTTTTATCATGCCTGTGTCTTAACAAGAAGAGAGCCATACCAGTGGTTTTTCCTCTGAATCTCAAGTAGTGACAATTATGTTATGACTCAAAGGAAAACTTATTCCTGCCCTCCTCCCCAAAGTACCAGCTGGTTACTTTGTTCTGAAGACTTTAGGTCTTGCTCCAAGATGGGGTTATTTAAACTTGCAATTGGACCTCAGTGTGTGGGCAGGTTGATGCTTCTGCTGATGCAGGAACTACAACCTGCCATGATGAAGATACAATTAAGATGTTCCCAGCCCAACAAACAGCATGTAGGGGGGGGGGAAAAAAAAGGCTTATGATACGAAGATATGCAAACATCTCTAAAATAATTTTGCATATAGGCTATGTTCATATGTTTGAGGGTTTTTTTTCCAGGTTTGTAAGCATTTGAAATCATTCTTCTGCCAAGTCTTTATGCTACTCCCATCAGAAGTAAGAGGGTGCTTGCATCCTAGAGCAAAATCATAAAACGAGTATCAGGTGGGATTTGGTGAAGACTCAATGTGTATCATTCTGTGTTTATGAGGCTGCTTTTATATGCTAATTGTTGCATACAAATACATAACTATTTCATGCAAAATCTGAATAGAACATTATATAGCTCATTTAACAAATGCTGTTGTAGCAAAGTGTTTTTAAGCTAATGCTGTCTTTCTGGTTTCAAGCACCTTTCACACTGCATTTTTGAAGGGGAAGAGTGAGAGGATTTTAAAACAGCATTATAGAGCAATAAAACATGTATTTGTGTTTTTTGTGTTATTTGGCAAAGAAGCATACAGTGTTTTAAGTTATAATTTCCATAGGCCTTCACTATCTGACAGGGCTGTGTTAACGCTTTGCATGTAACCTGCAGAACGTGTCCAGCTTCCCCAGATTTCTAACCTGGAATGTGTTGATTTCTATATTGCAGGTGACACGACCCGTCAGCGAATCAAATTCAGTGATGACAGAGTGTGCAAGAGCCACCTTCTCAACTGCTGCCCTCATGATGTGCTGTCTGGAACTGTATGTAGCTAAATCTTGTGGTTTATTTAGATAAGAATGGAGAAACTGAATTATATTTGTTCTTAGTAATGTCTGTTTTAACTTTATGTAGTTTTCAGCAAGTCTGTCTAGTGCTCTGTGGTAGTTCAGTGGAATTTCTATAAACAACTAATTTACAGGTTATGAAGTTATTTTTTAGAAGTTTCCTGTTCTGTATGCTAATTATAACTTACATATTCATCATTATTTGCTATGACATACATCTAAAGTACATAAAGTTAATTACATGAATTATGCTATAGTAAAGTTGTTTTTATGCTGGTACTGTTGCAAGTAGTAGGCAAAAAAGGGAAATATAATTTATACATAAACTGTGAAGTTATTTTCTTAAAACTTTATGTTGCAGTGAGAAACTAACCCACAAATACTTGTATACAGAAGAGAGGTGATCTTTCTTCAGAGATATTTTAGTGGAGACAATTGAAAGTTCAAATAATTCAATTTCTAGAAGCTGAGATATATTGAACATGATGATGACACTGAGTGTACAACATCCAGTTACTGTGATATTTTCACAAATTAGAAGGCAATTTGAAAACCTCCGCTTATGACATACTAATAACTTTACTTTTTTGACTTGGATTTTTGTGTACTCTATAGTAGAGGTTCCTCTGCCTGAGCATAACAAACAAGGGGCTTTGACACATGCTGGTAGCTTTGTCAGTGTGCCTGTGCTTTACCTTGTGGCGCCTGATTAAGGTAGTTTATTCTTGTGAAAGGCAGGTAAGTTACATTGCACTGGTTATTTAACCTAATGTTCCATGGTGATAGAAGAATTGACAGTAGAGAGAAGTAGTATGATGATATGCAAAGTCTCATGTGCCTGCCATTCTTATCCTGTGCTTTGGTAGCTTTCCTTATTCACATTTGCACATTTTCTTACCCTGTGGCAGAGGGGAAGATAAGTACTGGAAAACCTGTCTTAAAGATTATTTGAAGCATTATTGGTTCTCTGTGCTGTATCATTCCAAATGGCTAACTTGAATGGAGCCTTTAATGAAATACAGAATGAAGTTCATTTGTAAAATCGAAAACTGAAGTATGTAGACTTGGTAACTGATTTACCTGTCACCTGGCCTCTAATATGCTTTCCAAGTAGCTGTGATTTTACATTAACCGTAACATTTTTGGTTCATCAAAGGTCTTCAAACATGCATGCATGCACTAATTCTGTTTTACAAAATTTGTCACTTGTACTGACAAATGAATAGCTATAGTCTGTCCTTCCCTTTTCTTAAGAGTCCCTGCAAAAGTAGGTGCAACTGTAACTGCTAAGCAGCACAGGAAGAGACAAAATAAGTAGTACAACTGGAGAGCTTGGCATTTTTCTTAATAAAAAAGGCAATGGAATAGACAAGGCCCACTTGTTGAGCTTTTTCATAAGTCTTGTGGCTTTCTTATGTTTTTTTCCTATTCTTAAAAAAACT